>NC_142606.1:15643957-15898249 GCF_041222555.1 Hakea prostrata
TAGCAATGGAGGTGTAGGTCCGTTATGATGAGGTCGTTGTGGATATATATGTGGATACCATGAACTGTGGATGGCCCAATACACAAGCCCAATGTGATGAGCAAAAGGAGAATCAGAGGCACTTGGGTGATGGCATTCTTGGAGTTTTTCTTCCCCATCATCATCATGGTAATTGAATTGGAAATGGTGAATGGTGAATATCAATCTTTGATCATATGAGCTTCTTATATACCATTATCTGTTTCACTGTTGTGACAACCATAACTGTATATCCTAATAGTGGGATTAATTGGCTGTTGATACACTGGGGGGGAGATTGAAAGCTCTATTATTGGGCAAGCGAGTTGTCGTGCGAGTCTGGATTTTCTATCCGTCAAGTTGGAGGCATGTGTTCTGCTTAAAATTTTCACCTCACAATAGGGGTGGGTGAGACCCATTGGGGGTCCCACCTCTAGCTAATTCATTTTATTTTGCATTAAGAGGTGGGCTTGACCATTGTTGTATGGTAAAAAAGTGTGACGGGTGCACAGACCTTCTTCTTGATGGGTAGAGGATCCATACTGTTTGTTTTTTTGTTTTCTTAATTTGTTTTCATGCCTTTCTCTTTCCCATTTATGGTTTATGAAACCCTTTCTCTATGAATTCTATTTGTTGATTCTATAAATTTGATGGAACAAAGAATTATTATTATTATTATTATTATTATTATTATTATTATTATTATTATTATTATTATTATTATTATTATTATTATTATTATTATTATTATTATTATTATTATTATTATTATTATTATTATTATTATTATTATTATTATTATTATTATTATTATTATTATTATTATTATTATTATTATTATTATTATTATTATTATTATTATTATTATATATTTTTTTTCATTTGTAGGATGGATATATCTATGTTTGGTTGTGTCAAATAGCAATGCATGCATATTCAATGAATATGAATTACAAGATACTTCTCTATCCATCCATAATTTGAAGAAATACAAAAATGTGTGTAAAGGATAACAAATAGAGTTCCATTAAATCTTTATTTTTATAGACATATTATCAGGATCCCATTGAAACTCATCAAAGATGCACAATACTAACATGTAATTCATCTTTTTTCTTTTTTTTTTTCTATTTTTGTAAACCTAGTTACTTTTATTGTATTGGTCATACTCAAACTCTTGTAATACAAACATCGTAAGCAAATCTACTAGCTCACATAAAACTCAAGGTCAATACAATTTTTTCTCTTTCCATGTGTAAAGCAAAATCAACATGAAACCTTGCTGGTTGAAATATTTGAAAGATAGGTAATGGAATTGTAGGAGGAGCTGCCTGCAAAGTTTTGTAGAGAGAGAGAGAGAGAGAATAGTCACTCTTGATAGTCAAGTTCAAGTGACTATACTAATTTAACACGGCTAACTTGTAATTTCCGCCCCTGTGGATTTTCCCACTCGGTTCGAGTAAATTTCTCTTCTTCTTGGTGTCTTATGTAGTTGTGTTTTTTCTTTTTCTTTTTCTTTTTTTTTTTTTTTTTTTTTTCTTTTTCTTTTTTTGGGAGGGAGGGGTGGGGTGTGGTTTAGTTTTGATTGTCTTCAATTAGGAAGGTCCATAAGAGAGTGGCAAGGCTTGGATTGACAGTTTTTCTTGAAAATTATTGGGATAATGTTTTATAAAATAACTGTCATTTTGGACTCTGTATGGAAGCATTTAGCATGATGTTCGCCCTGATGTCACCTGTCTATTTAATGAAATAAGAAAAAGGATTCACTCTTCAAAATATTTGTGTGCTAGGAATGTTGTATTATTTTTAATATAATAAAATAATAAATGTTTCATTTTATTGGATTTATAATTGCGGAAAACATTCCTTTATTTATTTTATTAAAGTGCTTTTTATATAGTCCCACCTTGGAAACCAAGATTTCGGAATCCAGGTTAATTAATAGGTACTACCTATTAACTTTGATTTATAATAATAAGAGACGCCAATGGGTGTGCAGCGTATGAGCGAGGACGGTGTCTGTCCAAGAGCGCTCGCTCACATGCACGCGCGGAGTGGGCAGTGGGCTGTTTGCCTGCTTTTGGCGCACACACTTAAATACTAAAATTCCAAAGTTTTCTCTATTCTTGAGTTTTGTCTGTGCTTCGCAAAACTTGGGAGAAACTACTCTGAGTTGGGCTTCTTTGTATCCTGGGAAACGGTTCACCAGTACCTCATAGTACCTTTAAGTGAGGGCGAATTATGTCTTAAGGAAAGCGATTGTAGGAACGCGCCTAGAAGTTCCTGCTTTCACACTATAATCTCATGCTTTTGATAAATTTTTACAAGGAATACGATTTGTAATCTATATGGACTAGAAGATCTTACAGCGATAGAACCATATACCTTTTTCACCCAAAAAAAAAATAGAAAATCATTCACCTGTCTTGAGGGCAAATTTTTTGTTCATTTCATTGAAACAAAAAAAAAAACATGCATATTAGAGGATGAAAGAAATTACAACCAAAATAAATTAGAAACCCACCAACCCCATCTAGGAGGCTAGGACAAGAAATAATACAATTAACAAGCTAGCTGTGGCTAGCATCAAAAGTTGAAAATGTTAACCACGAGTGAGGTTGGTCGATCGGTTCTTATCGAAGCTATTGAAACAATAACAAGTATATGTATAAACTATGGATGCCAACATATTTAAATAGCCTACGATTACTGATCATTTCTTTCATCTACACTAATAGCAACCACAATTGTATACCCATCATACGTATATATATAGTAGGATTGGTTTCGCTTGTTGTTACATTGGGGTTGGGGTCTGGGTTGAATGCTTGTATGTTTGTTTTGTTAATAGATGAGGGTAAAAATTGGAAGACGTTTTGTTCATCCACTGTCAAAGAAATTCTATGATGAGATGTTTGGATGGTGAGTGCAGAAAATATATTGGGGGATCCATGATAGGATATTCTGAATTTCATATGGTTGTTATGTTCCCAGACATCTTAATGCTTAAGCTGATTTTCTTGCCAGTGGGGCTCGTGAGTTTCACTTTTCTATAGGTGAGTTTGGTGGGGGGGGGGGGGAATTCCAGCTGTTTTTGCAGTAAACTCTTCTGTTATTTCTTTTCAGATCTATTGATCTGGGTTTTTTTCATTTAGTACAACTTTCAACTTATTGACAAAAAAAAATTCATATGGTCGGGGCAGAGCATTTATGACTTAGATGAGGTTGCAATTTTCTTGGACATATAGGGGGGGGGGGGCTATGGGCAAGCTTTTTAAAAAATTTGACTCATTAACAAATTGTATTACGTACGTAAGACTGATTATAAATCAGATTTAGGTCTACGGCAATCATTTAATTAATCTCTAATACGATCTTTCCTTGCCCACAACCGGCCCAAAAGCGTAGCGAAATGATGTTTGGGGTAGCATAAGTAACTAAAGGGGTGGTAGCTCATTTCATAGGAAATTTTTTTTCACAAAGTTCTATTACAATTGATGGGTGACTCCAAGATTCTCTACAGGCAGAGCCGCACAGGCATTGCAAGTGATTCAATCTTAGGTGACTTTGTTGGAAAACTTTCTTTCAGTTTTATCTGCTCAAATGCAAAAGATACCTTGGGCTCAATTAGTTAATAGGATGTAAGTCAAATCAATGTTAAGGTGTTGGTGTAGTCCATGTTAGTTGGACATAAGAGGGTCCTCGGTTTTTTTTGGGTGGAAAGAGAGGAGTTTGGATCACCTCCCCATTGGGGGAGCACATAATGCTTCCCTAACACTTCTTTACTACATAACAGGTGAGGGGTTCACGTCGGAGTATTTACAAAATAATTCACAATTGGAACCCCAGTGAATCCCACATGGGCCCCATCCCTATCGTATAGTGAGCAAATGTCAAGAAAATGATCTATATTCCAAATGTGAGAGGTTGTGTGAAATGAAGAAAAGACAAGGTGGGAGGGGAAGGTATTTGAGTACTCAACTGTTCACCAGGAATGTATTTAACACCATTTATAGAGCGTTGATGAAAATATCAAATGCTTGGGTTTTTAGCTTATCATTGAGAGTGGATGGAATTGACTTTGATTAATGGTATAGTTTTAGTTTTGTTTTTTTGGCTCTCTATTGCAAAAAGGACGAGAAATTTGCAGATAAAAAAAACAAGCACACGAGTCCACATCAACTAGAAGAGCTCGCACCACCGAGGTTCATAGTCTCTTTGAAGAGGGTCTACTTTTCTCCACTCTTCATCCCTTACATTCTTTTCTTCAAGGACTGATGGGAATCTTAGAAGTAATAACCATTTGGAGCTTTCTATAGTTTTGATTGTTTCACTCTAACAGAGGCGTTGCTGCATTGGGATAGGATAAATAAGAAAATGAAATTTGTCATTAGGACATTGTAGCACATTTTAAACAATTCTTTGAGACCGCAACCTTCTCTTCCCCTTCAAGATGAGGCTCCACAAAAATTTCTTCTCGAATGGAATCATAGTTCGAACACGGTGGCCAAATGACCTCGCTGAGAAAATTCTTAGCATACCATTGCCTTTATCCAATGCTCAGGGTAAAATTGTATGGGATCAAACTTCTTCAGGTATCTTCTTTGTTGCTTCAGCATATAGATTGTTTTCACAAAATCATAATCAAAATGCCGAGCATCAATGGCTTTCACTCTGGCATCTTCCACTTCCTCTTAAAATCCTTCATTGTATTCGGAAGCTTCTACATGATAAACTTCCCATGCCTGTGTTATTGTCTGAAAGAGGCTGCAAAAAAAATGACTTTGCCTCCTCTGTTGGAAGGAAAAAGCATCAAAACTCACAATTTTCTTCAGTGCAGTTTTGCAAAACAGGTTTGAGCTAATTTTAACATTTGATGGTGGGCACATTCATCTGATATTCTTGAACAAATTTCAGCTTGGGTTAAATCTGCAAGAAAAAATAAAATGAGATGAAAGCCCTCATTCTACAATTGTTTGCTTTGTGGCTGACTTGGTGGGCCGTCAATATTGCAAGTCACCAAAGACCTCATAAGAACCCCAACCAGATTTGGAGACTTGCTCAATCCTTAATTGCTGAATAGACGGTATCATCTCATTACATCACCCCAAAGAAAAACTCTATGGATATCAGCTGGACAACCCCACCATCTTTCGTCAAAATTAATGTAGATGGGGCTTCTATAAAAAAAGGAAATAACACATACCAAGCAAGTTTTGGAGGAGTGGCTCGAAATCATTTGGGACAAACTCTATTTTGTTTCTATTTCGAAATGCTCCAGGAATTCAAATGGAAGCAACAACTATTAGGAAAAAGAATCCAACTAGCCATGACTCATAACATTAAGAAGGTGTTCATTAAGAGCGATAATGAGGCGATTGTTCATATGATGAACTACATAGATAGAGCATCACCATTGAAGATCATGCATTGTCTTCATGTCATCTTCAACTTAACTTCAGCTTTTGATTCTTTTATTGTTCAGCCCTCGCTTAAAGAAGGAAATTCAGTTGCGGAAAAGCTTGCATCTCATGCTGAACTTAATCCAGTTTGTTTGTTTTCTTTTTCCGCTCCCCCTTTTATCCTTTGGTCTTTGCATTTTGATTCCATTGTCTCTCTATACCCTAGAGGTTTTACTTTTAAATAAATTCTCTTTACCCCAAAAAAAGAAATCTATCACTCCAATTGCAGGACATTCTATTTGTTCACGCCAAGTGATTCCCTTGTGAAAGAAAGTCAAGAATTGTTAGAGGGTTTTTACTTTTACCACCGGGATTGGAGGGGGGGGAAAGAAAAAATAGATCTTCTACATTCGGGCAGGTGCCACTTGATGCCTTGCCCATGGTACCAACCAGCCACTAGCAGGCCACATGCTGTTTATCTAGCGGCACATGATGGGTGGATGGATGCACGCTCTGCCCAAGATGTGGAGGATTTGCATTAGAGAGAGGAGTCACTCTTGACACAGTCAGGTTTAAGTAAGACAACATGACCCACTTCCTCCACTTGGATCTTCTTGATCTTTGTTCTCAAAATGATAGTAGTCTTTCTAGCCCTACATTTCTATGAACTACCTTTCACCAAGTTGACGTGACTATAGTAATTTAACGTAGTTAAGCTGTAATTTCCAGCCCCTCTAGGTTCTCCTCCTAGTGTCATCTAAATTTTCCTTCTTCTGGGTGTCTTATATATTTGTATTAGTTTTAAGGCTATGTAGGCCAAAAAATTGTCTTCCTAGACATTGCTTGTGCAGAAGCATTCCACAACAGGTTCAGCCTTTAAAAACAATTTCCAAAGTGTTTCATCTAGTATTTGCACCCCGTCCTTGGAGAAATCTCCCAATAAGTGCACAATGAGTGATAGGATTCAATCATCTGGATATTTTAATCTAAGGGCTAGGATAAATTAAATGAGTGTCTTTGGATTAGAATATTTATACGTAGCTATATCCTACCACTCATTGATTACTCATTGGAATATTTCTCTAAGGAGAGGAGTCAAATCCTTTCATTTTGCCTGAATCAATCTACAATTGGTTATTGGTCGATGTAGTGAACACTTAATTGTTCGTTTAATTTATATAGAAAAGGAACATCGATTAGTTTTGGGACATATTTGTGTGCAAGGAATACAATATGCATGTAATTTGTATGGGTTAGAAGATTTTACAACATATAACCATGATCTACCTGTCTTGAAACACAAAAGCCCACCAACCCCACCGAGGACAATGAAAAGAAGACCATTATTTATTCAATAAGTTTTAAAATATTAGCTAGGAGTCACTGAGGTACATCAGTTCATATTAAACTATTGATCCCATTTTACGTACAGCTCTTGTTTGCAATTGCGTTTACCTTTGCAGATATATAAGGCATCCGATTTAGCGAAGAAATAAAAATCGTTGGGATGACCTATGGGCTGTACCCGGCTCATATAGACATCGCACTTGTTGCGATACTTTCTTTTCCCATTCTGGGTAAATTCAAAGTCACACCAGAACACTGTGCTATCATCAATGCTCTCTGCGAAGTTAAAGTCCCACTCTCCACCCATAAATAGTGTGCGGCGCCCAATATCATCGTGTTCAGAGTAGCAATGGAGGTGTAGGTCCGTTATGATGAGGTCGTTGTGGATATATATGTGGATACAATGAACTGTGGATGGCCCAATACACAAGCCCAATGTGATGAGCAAAAGGAGAATCAGAGGCACTTGGGTGATGGCATTCTTGGAGTTTTTCTTCCCCATCATCATCATGGTAATTGAATTGGAAATGGTGAATGGTGAATATCAATCTTTGATCATATGAGCTTCTTATATACCATTATCTGTTTCACTGTTGTGACAACCATAATCGTATATCCTAATAGTGGGATTAATTGGCTGTTGATACACCGGGGGTGGAGATTGAAAGCTCTATTATTGGGCAAGCTGAGTTGTCGTGCGAGTCCGGATTTTCTATCCGTCAAGTTGGAGGCATGTGTTCTGCTTAAAATTTTCACCTCACAATAGGGGTGGGTGAGACCCATTGGGGGTCCCACCTCTAGCTAATTCATTTTATTTTGCATTAAGAGGTGGGCTTGACCATTGTTGTATGGTAAAAAAGTGTGACGGGTGCACAGACCTTCTTCTTGATGGGTAGAGGATCCATACTTTGTTGTTTTTTTTGTTTTCTTAATTTGTTTTCATGCCTTTCTCTTTCCCATTTATGGTTTATGAAACCCTTTCTCTATGAATTCTATTTGTTGATTCTATAAATTTAATGGAACAAAGAATTATTATTATTATTATTATTATTATATATTTTTTTCATTTGTAGGATGGATATATCTATGTTTGGTTGTGTCAAATAGCAATGCATGCATATTCAATGAATATGAATTACAAGATACTTCTCTATCCATCCATAATTTGAAGAAATACAAAAATGTGTGTAAAGGATAACAAATAGAGTTCCATTAAATCTTTATTTTTATAGACATATTATCAGGATCCCATTGAAACTCATCAAAGATGCACAATACTAACATGTAATTCATCTTTTTTCTTTTTTTTTTTTCTTTTTTTGTAACCCTAGTTACTTTTATTGTATTGCTCATACTCAAACTCTTGTAATACAAACATCGTAAGCAAATCTACTAGCTCACATAAAACTCAAGGTCAATACAATTTTTTCTCTTTCCATGTGTAAAGCAAAATCAACATGAAACCTTGCTGGTTGAAATATTGGAAAGATAGGTAATGGAATTGTAGGAGGCACTGCCTGCAAAGTTTTGTAAGTTTGAGAGAGAGAGAGAGAGAATAGTCTCTCTTGATAGTCAAGTTCAAGTGACTATACTAATTTAACACGGCTAACTTGTAATTTCCGCCCCTGTGGATTTTCCCACTCGGTTCGAGTAAATTTCTCTTCTTCTTGGTGTCTTATGTAGTTGTGTTTTTTCTTTTTCCTTTTTTTTTTTTTTTCTTTTTTTTTTTTTCTTTTTCTTTTTTTGGGAGGGAGGGGTGGGGTGTGGTTTAGTTTTGATTGTCTTCAATTAGGAAGGTCCATAAGAGAGTGGCAAGGCTTGGATTGACAGTTTTTCTTGAAAATTATTGGGATAATGTTTTATAAAATAAGCTGTCATTTTGGACTCGTATGGAAGCATTTAGCATGATGTTCGCCCCGATGTCACCTGTCTATTTAATGAAATAAGAAAAAGGATTCACTCTTCAAAATATTAGTGTGCTAGGAATGTTGTATTATTTTTAATATAATAAAATAATAAATGTTTCATTTTATTGGATTTATAATTGCGGAAAACATTCCTTTATTTATTTTATTAAAGGGCTTTTTATATAGTCCCACCTTGGAAACCAAGATTTCGGAATCCAGGTTAATTAATAGGTACTACCTATTAACTTTGATTTATAATAATAAGAGACGCCAATGGGTGTGCAGCGTATGAGCGAGGACGGTGTCTCGTCCAAGAGCGCTCGCTCACATGCACGCGCGGAGTGGGCGAAGGGGCTGTTTGCCTGCTTTTGGCGCACACACTTAAATACTAAAATTCCAAAGTTTTCTCTATTCTTGAGTTTTGTCTGTGCTTCGCAAAACTTGGGAGAAACTACTCTGAGTTGGGCTTCTTTGTATCCTGGGAAACGGTTCACCAGTACCTCATAGTACCTTTAAGTGAGGGCGAATTATGTCTTAAGGAAAGCGATTGTAGGAACGCGCCTAGAAGTTCCTGCTTTCACACTATAATCTCATGCTTTTGATAAATTTTTACAAGGAATACGATTTGTAATCTATATGGACTAGAAGATCTTACAGCGTAGAACCATATACCTTTTTCACCCAAAAAAAAAATAGAAAATCATTCACCTGTCTTGAGGGCAAATTTTTTGTTCATTTCATTGAAACAAAAAAAAAAACATGCATATTAGAGGATGAAAGAAATTACAACCAAAATAAATTAGAAACCCACCAACCCCATCTAGGAGGCTAGGACAAGAAATAATACAATTAACAAGCTAGCTGTGGCTAGCATCAAAAGTTGAAAATGTTAACCACGAGTGAGGTTGGTCGATCGGTTCTTATCGAAGCTATTGAAACAATAACAAGTATATGTATAAACTATGGATGCCAACATATTTAAATAGCCTACGATTACTGATCATTTCTTTCATCTACACTAATAGCAACCACAATTGTATACCCATCATACGTATATATATAGTAGGATTGGTTTCGCTTGTTGTTACATTGGGGTTGGGGTCTGGGTTGAATGCTTGTATGTTTGTTTTGTTAATAGATGAGGGTAAAAATTGGAAGACGTTTTGTTCATCCACTGCCAAAGAAATTCTATGATGAGATGTTTGGATGGTGAGTGCAGAAAATATTTTGGGGGATCCATGATAGGATATTCTGAATTTCATATGGTTGTTATGTTCCCAGACATCTTAATGCTTAAGCTGATTTTCTTGCCAGTGGGGCTCGTGAGTTTCACTTTTCTATAGGTGAGTTTGGTGGGGGGGGGGGGGAATTCCAGCTGTTTTTGCAGTAAACTCTTCTGTTATTTCTTTTCAGATCTATTGATCTGGGTTTTTTTCATTTAGTACAACTTTCAACTTATTGACAAAAAAAAATTCATATGGTCGGGGCAGAGCATTTATGACTTAGATGAGGTTGCAATTTTCTTGGACATATAGGGGGGGGGGGCTATGGGCAAGCTTTTTAAAAAATTTGACTCATTAACAAATTGTATTACGTACGTAAGACTGATTATAAATCAGATTTAGGTCTACGGCAATCATTTAATTAATCTCTAATACGATCTTTCCTTGCCCACAACCGGCCCAAAAGCGTAGCGAAATGATGTTTGGGGTAGCATAAGTAACTAAAGGGGTGGTAGCTCATTTCATAGGAAATTTTTTTTCACAAAGTTCTATTACAATTGATGGGTGACTCCAAGATTCTCTACAGGCAGAGCCGCACGGCATTGCAAGTGATTCAATCTTAGGTGACTTTGTTGGAAAACTTTCTTTCAGTTTTATCTGCTCAAATGCAAAAGATACCTTGGGCTCAATTAGTTAATAGGATGTAAGTCAAATCAATGTTAAGGTGTTGGTGTAGTCCATGTTAGTTGGACATAAGAGGGTCCTCGGTTTTTTTTGGGTGGAAAGAGAGGAGTTTGGATCACCTCCCCATTGGGGGAGCACATAATGCTTCCCTAACACTTCTTTACTACATAACAGGTGAGGGGTTCACGTCGGAGTATTTACAAAATAATTCACAATTGGAACCCCAGTGAATCCCACATGGGCCCCATCCCTATCGTATAGTGAGCAAATGTCAAGAAAATGATCTATATTCCAAATGTGAGAGGTTGTGTGAAATGAAGAAAAGACAAGGTGGGAGGGGAAGGTATTTGAGTACTCAACTGTTCACCAGGAATGTATTTAACACCATTTATAGAGCGTTGATGAAAATATCAAATGCTTGGGTTTTTAGCTTATCATTGAGAGTGGATGGAATTGACTTTGATTAATGGTATAGTTTTAGTTTTGTTTTTTTGGCTCTCTATTGCAAAAAGGACGAGAAATTTGCAGATAAAAAAAAACAAGCACACGAGTCCACATCAACTAGAAGAGCTCGCACCACCGAGGTTCATAGTCTCTTTGAAGAGGGTCTACTTTTCTCCACTCTTCATCCCTTACATTCTTTTCTTCAAGGACTGATGGGAATCTTAGAAGTAATAACCATTTGGAGCTTTCTATAGTTTTGATTGTTTCACTCTAACAGAGGCGTTGCTGCATTGGGATAGGATAAATAAGAAAATGAAATTTGTCATTAGGACATTGTAGCACATTTTAAACAATTCTTTGAGACCGCAACCTTCTCTTCCCCTTCAAGATGAGGCTCCACAAAAATTTCTTCTCGAATGGAATCATAGTTCGAACACGGTGGCCAAATGACCTCGCTGAGAAAATTCTTAGCATACCATTGCCTTTATCCAATGCTCAGGGTAAAATTGTATGGGATCAAACTTCTTCAGGTATCTTCTTTGTTGCTTCAGCATATAGATTGTTTTCACAAAATCATAATCAAAATGCCGAGCATCAATGGCTTTCACTCTGGCATCTTCCACTTCCTCTTAAAATCCTTCATTGTATTCGGAAGCTTCTACATGATAAACTTCCCATGCCTGTGTTATTGTCTGAAAGAGGCTGCAAAAAAAATGACTTTGCCTCCTCTGTTGGAAGGAAAAAGCATCAAAACTCACAATTTTCTTCAGTGCAGTTTTGCAAAACAGGTTTGAGCTAATTTTAACATTTGATGGTGGGCACATTCATCTGATATTCTTGAACAAATTTCAGCTTGGGTTAAATCTGCAAGAAAAAATAAAATGAGATGAAAGCCCTCATTCTACAATTGTTTGCTTTGTGGCTGACTTGGTGGGCCGTCAATATTGCAAGTCACCAAAGACCTCATAAGAACCCCAACCAGATTTGGAGACTTGCTCAATCCTTAATTGCTGAATAGACGGTATCATCTCATTACATCACCCCAAAGAAAAACTCTATGGATATCAGCTGGACAACCCCACCATCTTTCGTCAAAATTAATGTAGATGGGGCTTCTATAAAAAAAGGAAATAACACATACCAAGCAAGTTTTGGAGGAGTGGCTCGAAATCATTTGGGACAAACTCTATTTTGTTTCTATTTCGAAATGCTCCAGGAATTCAAATGGAAGCAACAACTATTAGGAAAAAGAATCCAACTAGCCATGACTCATAACATTAAGAAGGTGTTCATTAAGAGCGATAATGAGGCGATTGTTCATATGATGAACTACATAGATAGAGCATCACCATTGAAGATCATGCATTGTCTTCATGTCATCTTCAACTTAACTTCAGCTTTTGATTCTTTTATTGTTCAGCCCTCGCTTAAAGAAGGAAATTCAGTTGCGGAAAAGCTTGCATCTCATGCTGAACTTAATCCAGTTTGTTTGTTTTCTTTTTCCGCTCCCCCTTTTATCCTTTGGTCTTTGCATTTTGATTCCATTGTCTCTCTATACCCTAGAGGTTTTACTTTTAAATAAATTCTCTTTACCCCAAAAAAGAAATCTATCACTCCAATTGCAGGACACATTCTATTTGTTCACGCCAAGTGATGCTCTTGTGAAAGAAAGTCAAGAATTGTTAAAGGGTTTTTACTTTTACCACCGGGATTGGAGGGGGGGAGAAAGAAAAAATAGATCTTCTACATTCGGGCAGGTGCCACTTGATGCCTTGCCCATGGTACCAACCAGCCACTAGCAGGGCCACATGCTTGTTTATCTAGCGGCACATGATGGGTGGATGGATGCACGCTCTGCCCAAGATGTGGAGGATTTGCATTAGAGAGAGGAGTCACTCTTGACACGGTCGGGTTTAAGTAAGACAACATGACCCACTTCCTCCACTTGGATCTTCTTGATCTTTGTTCTCAAAATGATAGTAGTCTTTCTAGCCCTACATTTCTATGAACTACCTTTCACCAAGTTGACGTGACTATAGTAATTTAACGTAGTTAAGCTGTAATTTCCAGCCCCTCTAGGTTCTCCTCCTAGTGTCATCTAAATTTTCCTTCTTCTGGGTGTCTTATATATTTGTATTAGTTTTAAGGCTATGTAGGCCAAAAAATTGTCTTCCTAGACATTGCTTGTGCGAAAGCATTCCATAACAGGTTCAGCCTTTAAAAACAATTTCCAAAGTGTTTCATCTAGTATTTGCACCCCGTCCTTGGAGAAATCTCCCAATAAGTGCACAATGAGTGATAGGATTCAATCATCTGGATATTTTAATCTAAGGGCTAGGATAAATTAAATGAGTGTCTTTGGATTAGAATATTTATACGTAGCTATATCCTACCACTCATTGATTACTCATTGGAATATTTCTCTAAGGAGAGGAGTCAAATCCTTTCATTTTGCCTGAATCAATCTACAATTGGTTATTGGTCGATGTAGTGAACACTTAATTGTTCGTTTAATTTATATAGAAAAGGAACATCGATTAGTTTTGGGATATATTTGTGTGCAAGGAATACAATATGCATGTAATTTGTATGGGTTAGAAGATTTTACAACATATAACCATGATCTACCTGTCTTGAAACACAAAAGCCCACCAACCCCACCGAGGACAATGAAAAGAAGACCATTATTTATTCAATAAGTTTTAAAATATTAGCTAGGAGTCACTGAGGTACATCAGTTCATATTAAACTATTGATCCCATTTTACGTACAGCTCTTGTTTGCAATTGCGTTTACCTTTGCAGATATATAAGGCATCCGATTTAGCGAAGAAATAAAAATCGTTGGGATGACCTATGGGCTGTACCCGGCTCATATAGACATCGCACTTGTTGCGATACTTTCTTTTCCCATTCTGGGTAAATTCAAAGTCACACCAGAACACTGTGCTATCATCAATGCTCTCTGCGAAGTTAAAGTCCCACTCTCCACCCATAAATAGTGTGCGGCGCCCAATATCATCGTGTTCAGAGTAGCAATGGAGGTGTAGGTCCGTTATGATGAGGTCGTTGTGGATATATATGTGGATACCATGAACTGTGGATGGCCCAATACACAAGCCCAATGTGATGAGCAAAAGGAGAATCAGAGGCACTTGGGTGATGGCATTCTTGGAGTTTTTCTTCCCCATCATCATCATGGTAATTGAATTGGAAATGGTGAATGGTGAATATCAATCTTTGATCATATGAGCTTCTTATATACCATTATCTGTTTCACTGTTGTGACAACCATAACTGTATATCCTAATAGTGGGATTAATTGGCTGTTGATACACTGGGGTGGAGATTGAAAGCTCTATTATTGGGCAAGCTGAGTTGTCGTGCGAGTCTGGATTTTCTATCCGTCAAGTTGGAGGCATGTGTTCTGCTTAAAATTTTCACCTCACAATAGGGGTGGGTGAGACCCATTGGGGGTCCCACCTCTAGCTAATTCATTTTATTTTGCATTAAGAGGTGGGCTTGACCATTGTTGTATGGTAAAAAAGTGTGACGGGTGCACAGACCTTCACCTTGATGGGTAGAGGATCCATACTGTTTGTTTTTTTGTTTTCTTAATTTGTTTTCATGCCTTTCTCTTTCCCATTTATGGTTTATGAAACCCTTTCTCTATGAATTCTATTTGTTGATTCTATAAATTTGATGGAACAAAGAATTATTATTATTATTATTATTATTATTATTATTATTATTATTATTATTATTATTATTATTATTATTATTATTATTATTATTATTATTATTATTATTATTATTATTATTATTATTATTATTATTATTATTATTATTATATATTTTTTTTTTCATTTGTAGGGTGGATATATCTATGTTTGGTTGTGTCAAATAGCAATGCATGCATATTCAATGAATATGAATTACAAGATACTTCTCTATCCATCCATAATTTGAAGAAATACAAAAATGTGTGTAAAGGATAACAAATAGAGTTCCATTAAATCTTTATTTTTATAGACATATTATCAGGATCCCATTGAAACTCATCAAAGATGCACAATACTAACATGTAATTCATCTTTTTTCTTTTTTCCTCTTTTTTTTGTAACCCTAGTTACTTTTATTGTATTGGTCATACTCAAACTCTTGTAATACAAACATCGTAAGCAAATCTACTAGCTCACATAAAACTCAAGGTCAATACAATTTTTTCTCTTTCCATGTGTAAAGCAAAATCAACATGAAACCTTGCTGGTTGAAATATTGGAAAGATAGGTAATGGAATTGTAGGAGGCACTGCCTGCAAAGTTTTGTAGAGAGAGAGAGAGAGAGAATAGTCACTCTTGATAGTCAAGTTCAAGTGACTATATACTAATTTAACACGGCTAACTTGTAATTTCCGCCCCTGTGGATTTTCCCACTCGGTTCGAGTAAATTTCTCTTCTTCTTGGTGTCTTATGTAGTTGTGTTTTTTTTTTTTTTTTCTTTTTTTTTTTTCTTTTTTTTTTTTCTTTTTCTTTTTTTGGGAGGGAGGGGTGGGGTGTGGTTTAGTTTTGATTGTCTTCAATTAGGAAGGTCCATAAGAGAGTGGCAAGGCTTGGATTGACAGTTTTTCTTGAAAATTATTGGGATAATGTTTTATAAAATAACTGTCATTTTGGACTCTGTATGGAAGCATTTAGCATGATGTTCGCCCTGATGTCACCTGTCTATTTAATGAAATAAGAAAAAGGATTCACTCTTCAAAATATTTGTGTGCTAGGAATGTTGTATTATTTTTAATATAATAAAATAATAAATGTTTCATTTTATTGGATTTATAATTGCGGAAAACTTTCCTTTATTTATTTTATTAAAGTGCTTTTTATATAGTCCCACCTTGGAAACCAAGATTTCGGAATCCAAGTTAATTAATAGGTACTACCTATTAACTTTGATTTATAATAATAAGAGACGCCAATGGGTGTGCAGCGTATGAGCGAGGACGGTGTCTGTCCAAGAGCGCTCGCTCACATGCACGCGCGGAGTGGGCAGTGGGCTGTTTGCCTGCTTTTGGCGCACACACTTAAATAAGAAAATTCCAAAGTTTTCTCTATTCTTGAGTTTTGTCTGTGCTTCGCAAAACTTGGGAGAAACTACTCTGAGTTGGGTTCTTTGTATCCTGGGAAACGGTTCACCAGTACCTCATAGTACCTTTAAGTGAGGGCGAATTATGTCTTAAGGAAAGCGATTGTAGGAACGCGCCTAGAAGTTCCTGCTTTCACACTATAATCTCATGCTTTTGATAAATTTTTACAAGGAATACGATGTGTAATCTATATGGACTAGAAGATCTTACAGCATAGAACCATATACCTTTTTCACCCAAAAAAAAAAATAGAAAATCATTCATCTGTCTTGAGGGCAAATTTTTTGTTCATTTCATTGAAACAAAAAAAAACATGCATATTAGAGGATGAAAGAAATTACAACCAAAATAAATTAGAAACCCACCAACCCCATCTAGGAGGCTAGGACAGGAAATAATACAATTAACAAGCTAGCTGTGGCTAGCATCAAAAGTTGAAAATGTTAACCATGAGTGAGGTTGGTCGGTCTTCGTCTTGGTGTGTTCACTTGCTTGGTGGTGACTCTCGAAATTTATGGTACTTGACATTTGTGTACATGAGTTCGAATCTATCTGCACGATATTATCAGTGGCAAACTCTGAGCACTCTTGCATCTTTTATTGATAAACCATGGATCATTGGAGGAGATTGGAACTCGTATCTAGCATCTTCGGATAGACAGGGTGGTCGGCCAATTCCTGAATCTCAGCTCTAGCCTATGCAACAATTCATGAATGAAAATGACATGATATGCATCCCAACTATTGGGTCCAAGTTCACTTGGACCAACAGACAACAAGGGCAGAACATAATTGAAGGATTACGGACAGATTCATTTGCAATATTGACTGGCTATCTATTTTCCCAGATGCTCATGTTACTCATCTTGTGGTTACTCACTCAGATAATAAATCTCTTCTATTATCTCTTGAAAATGAAAGAGTTTGGTATAAACAACCTTTCCATTTTGAGTACTTTTGGACACAAGAAGATTCATATTCAAATCTAATACACAACTCGTGGAATACGTACATGGTCTTCTTCTTTCATTTTAGCATCCAAGCTGCAGAGATTAGCTGGACAACTAAAGTCTTGGAACAAATATTCAGTAAGAAGACTGGAAAGCAAGGAAGCTGAACTGAGGCAACAAATTGGAAACCATGAACAAATGATCAATGGTACATAGATGAAAAATGCCTTATTGCCAACTTGAAATTGAATCTGTCTCAACAGGCAACTAAATGGCAACAAAAATCCTGCATCAAATGGAAGTTATAGGGAGATTGGAATACTCGCTTCTATCATCAAAGCACAGTGACCCATCGAGCGAGGAATAAGATTAGGGCCATCACACAAAATGGCATAACGTATACAAAGCATCCAGACATCGCACAAGCCTTCGTTTCACATTTCAAATGACTGTATACGACAAACAATCCAAGACAACAAGAAGAATTCTTGGCACCAATCAAAAACAGAGTGTTAGAGGAAGACAAACAATGGCTTCTCCAACCTGTTTCGGATGAAGAAATCAAAGAAGCCGTTCATGGAATTAATGGTCTTAACTCTCCAGGCCCGGAAGGATTCCCAAGAGTATTTTATCAACAGAGTTGGGAGGAATACAAATGGAAGTAATGGATATGGTTCGCCAATTCTTTGATACATGTACTTTTTGTCGGAAACATAATTCTACTTTCATTGCTTTGATCCCGAAAATCAATAATCCATCTCAAGTAGGTGACTTTTGACCCATCCGTTTGTGCAATGTGAGTTACAAAATCCTGGTTTCACGACTCAAGCATATCTTACCACACCTAATTTCTTTCCAACATAATGGATTTATCAAAGGCAGGCATATCCAAGAGAACATCTTAATAGCTCATGAAATCATGCACAAAATTCAAGGACACAAGGGCAGGAAGAATGGCATCATGGCAGTCAAACTGGATATGAGTAAAGCCTATGATAGATTAGAATGGAGTTTCCTCAAACTCACTCTGCAGCTTATGGGTTCCCTGATAAATGGATTGATTGGATTATGTTTTGTGTTACAACGGTTACATTATACTCCTTTAATAAATGGATCGACAGCTAACACAATCAATCCAAATAGAGGTCTCAGACAGGGGGAACCACTATCACCGTATCTATTTGTGCTATGTGCTGAACTGCTTACTTCACACCTAGAACAAGCGGTTCAAAATAGAAGTCTCAAAGGCATCCAACTATCCAGGGGAGGTGAAAGGCTGTCACATTTAGCTTTTGCAGAGTATCTCATCTTATTCGGTCAGGAAAATAAGAAAGAAGCCAGAACTTTTGCCAACATTATCAAACAATACTCTGAGATCTTGGGACAAGAAATAAATGGTAGCAAAACTAAAGCACATTACAACCCGAGTACATTGGCATCTATGAAGCGGGATTTATCAACCCAATTTCAAATCTCTCCTACGGCGGCAACGGACATATATCTGGGAATTCCATTATTCGCTAAAAAAATGAAGAAGAAGCATTGTGATACACTTCTTGACAGGGTTAATGCTCGATTACAAGGATGGAAATCTAAATACTTAGCATCACCAGGAAAGGTAGTTCTTATCCAGTCTACCCTTGCAGCCGTACCTAACGCACTTCATGTCATGCTTCCGACTACCACAGTCTACCATCCAACTAATGGAGAGAAAGATGAGATCCCTTTTCTAGTCAGATGGAGACAAACAAAGAGTTCATACTATTGATTGGAATACGTTGTGTACCCCGAAATCGAAAGGAGGGCTGAACTTTTGTAACCTTCTTACTTTTAACCTCGCCCTTCTGTCTCGGAAGGCATGGGATCTTCTACATAAATCCAAATTCTCTATGGGGTTGTCTTATGTTGAAGAAGTATTGTCATCATAACTCATTCCTAACGGTTTCTCCTTCGGCCAATGACTTCTTGGGGTTGGTGTTCCATTTTAATGGACAGAGATCTATTGAAACTAGGACTCCTCTAGCAAGTGGGTGATGGTCAATCAATAAATCCCTGGATAGATACATGGATCCCACAATATGCAAAGGATTTGGGATGCTTCCCTTTTGCCTCACTCGCCCCAAACCAGCTCTCTTACTTCATTGATGGACGTACTCACTCATGGCAAAAATATTTATTGATGAGATGATAGCAATCAGATGGTAAACAAAATCTTGGAGATTCCTTTACCAGTGACTCATCAATTAGATCAACAATTATGGCAATGGATAACAAACGGAATCTTCACGGTAAGATCGGCTTATCTGTTGGCTACCACTCCTAGTTCACCCACCCATCCACCAGCATACAACTGGAAACACTTTTGGAAAGTACCACTCCTGTCTCGAGTCTAACACTTCTTATGGAAAGTTCTGCATCAAAAATTGCCTACCGCTTCTCTGCTGGAACATCGTTGTTGCTCATGCTCCACACAATGCCTTCATTGCGGTGAACCACAAACAAGCCCATATCACATCTTTATCAATTGTCGGCTTGCCCATACAGTCTGGGAGAACTTACACTTTACCATCTTAGAAAAGCCGGGCCACCTAATGGAAAAAGTCTTATACCTACTCAATCAGTGGCACAAAGATCTGTGAGTAGAACAACCTTTGAATATTCTCACAACAATATGGCTCATGTGGAAAGCATACACAGGGTTTGTTTGATACTCAGAACGCTCGTAACCAACAAAGGTTTCCTTTCGTATATGGAAAAACCTTCAATTCTAAGTCAGGGAACACCGCATAATAGGAGTCTGAGTCTTGATCCGCCCCATATTAAATGGGAACCACCAAATCCTAACTCCACAAAATTGAATGTAGATGGTTCTTATTTTTCAATCTGCAGAGTAGGCGGATTCGGAGGAATAGCTCGGGATCATAAAGGAAAATTGATATTTTGCTTTGGTCGAGGCACACAGGTTCAAGACATACTCACTATAGAAGCTTTAGCAGTACATCAAGCATTGTTGTGGGCCCGTGATTTTAATCTGTCCAACATTGAAGTGGAAACCGACAATCAGGCTCTTTTCTATATATTGTAGCACAATCCACCAAAAGCACCATGGAAGCTATTCCTCATCATAGTGGACATTACAAATCTCAAGCTCTCATTCGCTTCTATCACTTTTCGTCACATTTATCGAGAAGCTAATATGGTAGCTGATGTTCTGGCTAAGGAAAGTGCCCTTACTCCAAAGGCTTTCCTAGCTATCTCCTTCCCACCCCCTAATATACGCTGGCCTCTAATGTTTGACCAATTAGAATTAGGTTGTAATAGGGATTCTCCCTCTAACTAATAAAATCTGCTTTTACCAAAAAAAAAAAAATCAACTACAACCAAGCCGAAGAAAAAAAGCAGTGGACAATACTTTCCCCCCCCCCTAACTTGCACATATTTTCATCTTCCATAAAATAAGGAAAAATAAAGGATATTCGTTCAATTGTTCTTAATCCTAGATGACAAAGGTGTACACCCTACGATTTCTTACTCATAAAGTCATAATATGAAATTAAAAATCCATTCGCGTTGGTGCTCTTGTGGACATTCTAAATATTATTAGAATGGTGCGAAACCTATACAATTAACAATTTGCTACCCATGACATAAAATTTGGAATTCAATTTTGTAGAAAATACCAAATGGTATCCAATAAGGTATGTTATTTTATTAAAAATGAAAAAAAAAATTCTTCTTGGTAAGTTGAAAAATGAATTGTGTATGTCAAAAAATTCTCTACTCCATCGATATGTTAATAAATATAGTCTCTTTGAACCCTAAATGCAAGATCCACACTTTCGCATATAAAAAGCCGATCCAATAATTAATAAGAGCAAAATGAATACAATATAATATAGAGATAATTGCTATTCTTCCTTATATTATAGTTTAATTACTAATTGAATCCTAGTCTTTATGAAATTTCCCGTACCTCTTTTATTTCTAGTAGTGTTAAAAAGCTATTATGGTTGGATTTGTAACGTCAATTTTGTCATTCGTTAGAATTACTGACGTCCACATATACTGTGGCTTAATTACTATCTTATCCAATGTACTCTTTTAAATTATTTATTCAACCTTAGACCATGCTTCAAATTACTAATGTCCTATTGTCATGAATTTACATCAGTTAATTGATGATGTGACATTTTTCTACGTTTCAAAAACCTCCAACATGATCTTGAGGTTTGTTGTTATTTATTTACCTTTATGTCATCTCATGAGGACCTGACTCTTTAAAATTCAAAATGATTAGAGTATTAGGGAAAAAATGATATTCCATATGATTTTTCTAAATGAATATAATACCATTTTTTGTCTTCTTAATTCTGGCGAAGGGCAAAATAGATATTGCACACCCAATCTCAATAGTTTTTGAACGGAGCAATACTAATTTCATAAAGAGCAGGGTTGGATTAGTAATTAAGTTATAGTACAACGGAGCATCAGTAATTATCCCTAAATAAAAACAAAACTTATCGGGAGTTTTTAAAAAGTACAAAGGTGCCACAACATCAGTTAACTAACAAAACTTAAAGGTAGGGGACATTAATAATTTCAAGCTAAAGTATATAAAATTGAAATAATAAGTCTAAAATATATAAAAGACAAAATAATAATTAAGCTATAGTACTAGATGCTAGGGTGATTTCTTCTTTCCGTTCAAGTCTTTATACATTGATTTTTCCAACTTTGACAATTTCTTTTTGAGGTGGACTCCATTTCTTAGAAATCTTCAATACTGGATTCACCCTAATATCTTTCAATCAGCTCGTTGTTTATTTATTTAGTAATTCTTTTGGGTAAACAACCCCTTGTTTATAAGTACCTTTAAAACTAGGGTACCACCTCCAACAACCAAATTTGCCCATCACTTCAGAGGGGCAGGGGAATTGCTTCTGTGAAATCCCTTAGGAACCTAACCCGAAACCTTACTTGCAGGTCCGAGAACCCAAAATGCCAGTAGAAGACAATTGTGAGCTATCCAAGCAGAGACTATTGGATTTGAATAGAACCCATGGATACAGATGGTGTTGATGAAGAATAAAACGTTTTGATGAATTTTGGAAAGAGATCTGACACGAACCCAAATGGATTGGGAAGATGGATTATGAGCAAATAGTAGACAGAGTTGGAAGGTCCTCAAGTCTAGGTAGCCCTCTTTTAGGGTGTGCTAGGTGCGTGAAAGTGCCATTGACAAGCCACCCAAAAGCCACTCCTTGGTGAGAATTCAAGGGGTGGGTCAATTGGGTGGGGTTGTCTCCTGCAACCACCCTAGGTGACCCAACTTGGAGCCAGCGAATAGGAAAGGGCAAAATTGGGTTTTTAACATGTAGACCCCTATTTAAGGGTTTTTTTTCTCCCTAAAACGCATTATTTTATTAGCCAGCTGTCAGAGAGCTCCAGTACATGTCAGAGAGCTCTAGTACGTGTCAAATAGTTTGTTTTGGAGAAAAAGGAAGTTGTGTATCAATACAAATCGTGATCTGAGACCTATTCTGCTTGTTTGAAGGTAAAATTATCTCCCAAACTTTGAGTTATTTTCTTTTAGTGTTTTCGATGAAAGAGATCTGGTGAGAGGGTCATTCAATCAAGAAAACCTTAACCTTGGTTGGATTTAGCAATGAGAGTGATTCTCTAATCACTCTAAGTTGCTGAATTTTCCTTCACGAAAAAATCTCTTAGAAGACTTACTTTGAGCCTTGTTTGATTCATCGTCAAACTTGAGATCTAAGGTTGTTTGTGGTGTTAAACCACATTTGAGGGAAGGTTTGGAAACCCTCATGAGCCTTGTATCTCGTCGGAAGCAAGAGAGCGAAGCCAATGAAGACCTCAGCAGGTTGCCTTCCGTGCACTTAAGGAGGGTCATCCTGAGAGGCCACGCTCCTTCCTATTAAGGGGACCACATCCCTTTTGGGTGGAGCTAGAGAGGGTGGGATCGAGTGAGGGGTACCCTAGGAAACGCCCCCTACTATTTGGGTGTTGGACCAATGCTTTTGCCCATGTTTCTCTGATGTAATTCTAACTTAAATTGTGATTTATTTAGGGTATTTTAAGATGTGTTAAGCCATCTTTGGTATTCTTTGAAAGGGTTATATTCCACTTATTAGGTGAGGGATTCAACCCCATTTGCGCACGTGTTTAAAGCATGGTTTCATGATTAATATCCATGATATCTATTTAATATTTTAGCATGTTTTCTTGAACTTATACGAAAGAGTAGGGTATTGATTTATGTAGAATCGTGTTTTATCTCTTATTTCTTATGTTGTTTAATCATGTTAATGCTATGAGTTGGATGATGGGTTAAAACATGCTTTCATGGACTTGACCTAAGGTTGTGGCTTGACCATTGCCATCGGAACCTTAAAATGACCATGCCGATTATATTGTATATTTTAGGTGTCTAGTTGCTTGGTTAAGAATATCCCCCATCATATTGTTACCATATCAACATGAGAATTGAGGCCAAGCTATTTGTGGTAGCGGTATTGGGTTGGTGGGCAGCCAAGACCAACAGAAACCTATGAGGGAACACAGGTGTACCATATGGGCCATTTATTGGTAGGATTGCATATTGTGGGGTAGGGCTCATGGGCTCTCAAGACCGGTTGAAACCCGTGAGAGGATAGGAGAACATATACCCCATCATATTTGGATGACCAGTAGGGTTACGGGTTCATAGTCCAAGTTGGTTGGTGCCATAGAGTACGTCATTCCCTAGTTGATGAGATTATACTAGACCCAGTTGGTCGATGTCATAGGGAAAGTATCTGAACCTAGAATGACATATTAAGTAGATGACTTGCATTGGGGTTGGTATCTCCTTGACATGTGCCAGTTCTCATACCAATGGTTGTGGTGAGAGAGTGTGGCCTTAATCCCTAGCTATGGTTGTTGAGTGGATTGATATCCTTATACCTCACTTGTGATGCCAAGTTCGGTCAAAGCCGTTGGGGTCTGTGTGAGACTTTCCCAAAGGAGACTGATGGCATTCCTTAATGTGTGCCTACCCAGTTAGAGACCGGTATGGTTAGATTTATAGGTGCATCATTATACTGCATTACATTATACTTTCATTCATTCTTTTATGGTTAAATATGTGGCATATGTTGATGATCTTGGTGAGTTCTATGGAATTCATCCCTAGTAGAATATTTGTTTTTAGATTGTGTTGCAGATTACGATGCCTCACCACTTCAAGCTTATGAGATGCCGACAACCGTCGCCTACAAGATACCGGATTACGGTGGTGACAACATGTACGATAATAAGTGTGCATGTTTGGACTGTTTATATGGCACTCAACAGTTTGCTTAGGAAGACCGTCACTCATGGGATCACATACACATTTGAATTTCATATTTCTCATTTAACTAAGAACATATACATGATATAAACACTTTCCAACCTTGATATTCTTTCTCAGTTTTGATACTCTTCAGGAAATCCCTTGATAATAGTTTCTATTTCATTTATTGGACTTATTGTTTATTCTTACTTATGATTATGTTATTACGTGGAATCATTGTGATTGTACATAAACCTGATCTTCGAATTGTGGATCACTCCCTTGAGAAATCAGGTGGATTTGATACTAGCTGGGTGGACATGACAGCTTCGGTCCTGTGTAAATAATGCATAGGACCATCCTACGGTCGTTGGATGGTCGTCATGTGGTGGGGGTTTAAATCCCAACCACTCGTTGCTTAAAATCACTTAAGTGAAAAGAGACGCAACGAGTGGTTGGGATTTAAACTCGACCACTCAATGTTCAATGAGCGCAGGACAATCCTGCGCATTAATTACATAGGACAAAAGCAAAACCCTTTTAGAGGGAACTTCCCCTCTTGTATTAAATACTTTTAGTTCAAACACACTTATAAGCACCGTATAAGACAAGATCAACAAGCCCAAACAAGAATAGACAAGGAGAAATTCAAGAAGAATTTAATAAAAGTTAGAACCACTAATCCGTTAGAAGCAAAACAGTAATCTACAATCAGCAATCAAGAACAATACACGAACAAAATGGTTGACGCGTACACAAGTACTGCACTTTCCTTAAGGTGTTTGAACGCCCCCTATTAGTGCAGACCAGGATAACCTTGCATTCACACCTCCAAGATACAACAATTCACTAGGTTTTGTACGTAACTCTTCTATCCACTGAAACAATACACCATTTAGGTGGATTTACATGGCCCCTATAGGTCTACGGGTGTGTAGGGTAGGGTTGTGACTATCTATACAATCGCCTCTCTACAAAACACAATATTGGGTTTTCTAGATCTAGGTCCACGACCCACATCTCCAAGTCCCATCATAAACATTTAGTATTAATTAGTTAATATTATATATGTACCATGGCTTGATCGGACTAGAGTTCAGCCCGGCTAGGTCCGCATCGCACCACTTACGGACCCCGAACCATGGCCATAACCTGGCCCAGCTCGACGCCTGCACATGATGTCCGTACTTACTTTTATTCTGGCACTCATTCCACTTAAGTGCACTTAGTACTTATATACGATATTGATTGTTAGCTCCATCCGATGGGATCAAATTACATATGGTAATTTAAAATTACCCCATATATACTAGATAACTGGAAGGCCTTGAATCGAAATCTTTCTATTCATAAGAGTCTCCATATACAAGAATTCTAGAAAATACAAAAACGAATAGAGTTTTGATGATTTTTGAAACTTACAACTATATTATATTATATTTATTTTTTAAAAACAAAATCCAACAAATACTAACTTTGGTTTTGTCAAATTATTAAACAAAAGGTGGGGATATAATGATGACCTAGCAGGGGGGTATATTGTATGTATTGTTCGAATCTATCCTCTCACCCCCCCCCCCCCCCCCCCCCCCACACACACACAAATGGTGCTTCAATTGAGACTTTTATTGGTTCTTCTGTAATACATAAAAGGGTTGCTTGATTGGTAAGATCAACACCTATTAGTGAGAAATCTGGAGTCAACTCTTATTGACGGCATAAACTATACATTTTTCTCTTTTTTCACTTGCTCACTTGCCCACTATCCATTATTTTTGACAAAATTCATCATACATTTTTTATTCTTGACCAATAATGAATTCTTGTACTTATTTCTTTTAAATAGGCACAATAGAGAATGAGAATTGATACAAAAAACACCTTAAAACCACCACCATGAAAGAAATCCCAATCCTTTTTTTTTTTTCAAGGAAAAGCACTTGGAGCTTTTTTCATTTGAAAAAAAAAAAAAAAAGAGGAAATTCTAACATATTTTTACATTTATGTGGAGGGATTCGGCATCTTTTTATTTTTATTTTAAAAATCAAAACTGGACAGGAGGGACTCAGTATCAATGGAAGTTTAAAGGGAATAAGAAAGAGAAGCAAAGTCAAATCCACCCATGAACTTACTTCAAATCAAAGATACCTATGTTTGCTGAAGCTCTTCTTGTTTGGTTGGCTTCATGAACAATGCTCAGATGCTGCCATCATGTTGATGTTTTAGATGCAGGAACTGAAATCTCTTCTCCCTTCTTTCCACGAATCTTTGAGGTGTAGACATTTTTAAATGAATCAAGCGTGCGACAACTACAATCAACAGACACAGAGGAGATGATTACAATCCTTGATGAAGAAGGCTTTACAGGCACCACTTTGGCTCTTCTCTTGGCTGATGATGATGGTTTAGAACTACTGGGTATTGGTGCTGGTAAATTGGTTGCCATGGAAGCTCTAGGTTTTCTGTCTGAACTGTTACTTCTGGGGTCTCTATATGCTTGATTTCTTGTTGGGTAGTTGCAGTAGTACTTCTTAGGAGGAAGAATCTTATTGCAGTGTTGCTACTTTCTTGTTCTTTCCATGTCGTGGAGCTTGTAAAACCGGGCATTTGGCACCATGGCTGATACCTTGAAACTGTTAGTTCCCATACCTCTCTCTTTCTCTCTTTAGGCCGATGGGCTTCAAGCTTGTGTAGAAATATAAAGTAATGATGGGATTGAGAAGAGATCATCAGTAGAGTAATTGACCTTCCATTGCAGTTTTATAATGTAATTATTCAACTGTTTTCTGATTATTTGAGATTTATTAATAAATAAGTAGGTGAATTGATATTTGAAATAAAATTAAAATACTAATAAGAACATATAATTCGTCTTGTTGGTTAGACATTTGAATTATTAATTACCTATGAAAGAATTAGTCAAAAGTAGGATAAATGAGTAAGGAAATTAAAATTTGTGTGGGATAGATCAAATTGTTTTTCCTTTAAAAAAAAAAATATATATATATATATATATATATATATATATATATATATATATATATATATATATATATATATATATATATATATATATATCTATATCTAGGGGTGCAAGTTTGGCCCTGACGGCCCTGACCCGCTGCCCTGAGCCCGAATAGGGCTTGGGCTAAAGATTTTGGCCCTAAGGGCGGGTTAGGGCCAAAATATTCTGGCCCTAAACTAGGGCCAAGGGCGGGCCTAGAATTACTCTCTGGCCCGCCCAGCCCATCCCGGCCCGTCCCTGATTTTGGCCTAATCTTAGCCCTAATTCTAGCCTTGATTTTCACCCTGATTCTGGCCCTAATCTTGACTCTGATTTTGGCCTTGATTTTGACCCTGATCTTGGCCCTGATTCTAATCCTAATTTTGGCCCTGATTCTAACCCTGATCTTAGCTCTAATTCTGGCCATGATTTTGGCCATGATCTTGGCCCTAATCCTGACCCTAATCTTGGCCCTGATATTGGCCCTAATCTAGGCCCATGATTTTGGCCCTGATTTGAGTATGGACCCTCCACCCATAATCCACATGGGTGAATATAAGACACGTGTCAAATTTTACAAACATGATCATGTTTTGTAAAAAATTAATAAAAATAAATTACATCTGCATTACCAATGTAGTAAGCATCCACCAAATTTTGGCCCGATCCTGACCCTAATTTTGGCTCTAATCTTAATGTTAATTTGACCCTGATCATGTATTAGATTTTACCTTAATCTTCACATTAACATTGATATAACTCTAAGTCTTGACTTTTACCTTCAGTCATTTTTATCATATTAAATTATGAGTTCACCTTCTATATTATTTTTAAGATAATTTTTATTTTTCGAACTAAGTCATTTTTAGTTCTAAAAAATCTTTGATTTTTTTTTTTGGACTAAGGCGATATAATATATTATAAATAATAAAAGCTACTATATAGAGAATTAACATCAAACAAATCTACACCCCAACTTCTCATCATGAATATTGACATCTTTCTTTAGCCTCCAATGTGATATTTTGAAGAAAAAAAAAACTTATTAAGGACAGATAGCTATGTTTGTAACTAAAATACAATTTCTTCAACTACGAAAAAAATATAAATGCTAAATTATCATTGATTTACTTGTTAACAAAGTTTTGAATATAATTTTTTTTTTTTTTTTTTTGTTGAATAAAGATATCAATGGGAGGGGTTTTCAATTTCCATCACCAAAGTAATGGAAGAGGTTTTCAATTTCCATCATCAAAGCAATGAGAGATTTTCAGAGATCAATATAAAATTATGGAGTATGAATTTATTTATGTTTAAAGCAACACTATCAACTTATTAACTATTTTATC
This sequence comes from Hakea prostrata, assembly GCF_041222555.1. Taxonomy (NCBI): domain Eukaryota; kingdom Viridiplantae; phylum Streptophyta; class Magnoliopsida; order Proteales; family Proteaceae; genus Hakea; species Hakea prostrata. The sequence goes on from NC_142606.1 coordinate 15,672,761, forward strand.
ATTTTCTATGAGCTTGAATCATCTTATATTTCTATGAATTTTATTTTTAGTTGATTTATGATACTTTTATTTTTATTATTATTATATTTTTTATGAATTTACATTTGATATTTTAGGTCTAAGGAAAGGACCAATTAAGGCTAGGGCCAAGATAAGATCAATTGGGGCTAGGGACAAGGCTAATCAGGGTTAGGGCCAATTAGGGCCAGGGATAGGGCCAATCAGGGCTAATCAAGGCTAGGGATAGGGCCAATCAGGATTAGGGCCAATTAGGGCGGAAATGGGCTTGGCTTGGCCCTGTAGAGCTTAGGGTCAAGGACAATAATCCTTAGCCCTGAACTAGGGTCAGGGCAGGAATGGCTCAAATTAGAACATATAGGGATGGGTTTGGGATTGCAAAAGCCCGGCCCAATTGCAGCCCTATATATATATATGGGAAGAGGATGAAATTCTCACCATAATCCAATCTATTATGGATTTTGGAACATTTTCTATTATTTTAAATGAAAACAAAACTGATAATAGATGTCAAATAATTTAAAATAATGAAAATTTTTCATAATTAAGAATGATTATTGGAACCAAAAAGAGCCTTAGATTGTACACACAACAACGATATTAAGAAGATATTTTAAAAATATAATAAAACTCAACTTTGGATAAAAACTTTGTCCAAAATTCTTACCTTCTGAGGTGAAGTTGCTACTTGCTCTGCCATTTTCATGCTTGTTATGACCAAAATTCATACGGACATGATTATGGGATCCAAGCAGCACAAAAATGAAAATTTGTCAAAAAACGAGATTAATACTGAAAAGGCTCTTAAGTCAGTGAGATGTAGAACTAAAAAATATAGTGTAATACCAACGGGGATTGGTCCAAGTGGTAAGCAACTTGGTCCGCTTAAGTAATGTTCCGATATCGAAACCTTGTGGATGTAAAAAATCTTTGCTGGGAAACTCACCCACTACAGCCAGGTGTGCAACCCGGGTTGAACACCAGATTAGTCAGGGCAAAGCCCTTGGAAATCGGGGTTGACAAACCAAAAAAAAAAATATACAGTATAATCCTGCATTGAGTCATATGACAATTGCTTTTTTCAAGCATGGGCTTGGGTTTTTTAGTTTAGCAATAAAAAAAGACCTTAGATCAAAACAATAGGACAAAGTCTTCATGTTTCTAATGACAAGGCGTTTTTCGGGTTTAAATTTTTCGTAAGTAATAATGTGGTAAGACGTTATTATGTTTTGGAATGTTAAGGGAATATCTTAGTAATACTTGTATGCCACTTGGCATTTTATTATTGGTTGATATGTTGTATCTTGATCTATAAATAAGAGTAACTCCTTCAGATTAATAATCAAATCTGAAGATTCTAACATGGTATCATCGAGCCGTTCCGGTTTATTGGGTTCTTTTCTGTGTGGTTCTGTTTTCAGCCGTATTCTTGAAAGTTCTTGAACTTTCTTTTTCTATCTTGCTTTTTGTCTCTGTTTTCTTGAAACTCACCGTCTGCAACAAGGTTTTCTAGTTGTGAATAGCGTCTGCAACAAGGTTTTCTGGTTTTTCCCATACTCAACAGAGATCTGACCTATTTCGAAGAGGTTTCATCTACGTTTCTTCAAGATCAACAGAAATCTGGTTGGCTTTTCTTCAAGATCTCTCAACAGCGAGTTGTGAATGGCGTCTACTTCTTCTTCAACCACTGTTTCGTCTTCTCCTTTGCTGGCATCCTCTGTCCATCATTTTTTACCGACTAAACTCTCTTCTTCGAACTATCTTGTATGGAGGTCTCAATTTATTCCTATCTTGCATAGTTCTGGTTTAATGTGTTTAATCGATGGATCTTCACCTAAACCACCGGAGTTTCTCTCAGACTCTTCTTGTGATTTTCCTCCGTTAATTCGGATTTGTTGCTTGGCATCATCATGATCAAACTCTCTTGAGTTGGATTCTATCGTCTTTAACAGAGGATGTTCACGCTCAAGTGGTTGGTTTGTCCTCGGCTTCTGAGGTTTGGAAATTTCTTGAAACCACATATGCATCTCATTCTCAGGCGCGCGTGATGCAACTTCGCCTATCCCTTCATAATTTGCGGAAAGGATCAGATTCCATAGAGGTCTATCTCCTCCGCATGAAGAAGATTTTTGATCAACTTTCTCCGGTTGGGAAGCCCGGATCCGATGATGAGATGGTTCTGTTTACCCTTGGTGGTCTCGGTTCTGAGTATTCTTCTTTTGTAACTTCTATTACTACTCGGGAATCTCCTGTTCGCATGCGTGATCTTCATGGTCTGTTGCTTAGTGAAGAGATTCGTAATTCCACTGTTTTACAAGAATTGACCAATGTTATGGCTCATGTCAGTGTCAAGAATCGTCTTCTGCTTCCACTACTCGTTCGAGCTCTTCACGCCCATTTTTCCATGGATCGAATGCTTCTTTCTCTGCTCGTGGTACTGGCTCTTACAGGGGTCGATCTGGACAGTTTCGTGGTCGTTTTGGAGGTTTTAGAGGATCTGGAAACTATCCCCATAGTCGTGGTGCTGGTTCTGTAGCTCGTTTTGAGAAAAATTTTGGGAATGTTTGTCAACTTTGTGGTCGCAGTGGTCATTTTGCCCAATCTTGTTTTCAGCCAGCATCATCTCCTCAAGCAAATTATGCTTCTTCCTCTCATGAATGGTTTCCTGACACTGGGGCTACCCACCACATGACTCCTAATATTGCCTCTATTCAGACTCTTGCTGGGCATGATGGTTCTTCTTCTGTTCGTATTGGAAATGGGGCAGGTTTGAAGATTCTTAACTCTGGCTCTTCTCTTGTTCACAGTAATGGTGGTTCTTTTATTCTTGATAAGATGCTGCATGTTCCTTCATTACAATTCAATCTTTTATCTATTCGTCAGTTTGCTGAAGATAATTCTCTTCTTTTTGAATTTCATGATAATTGCTTTTATGTTAAGGATCGATTCTCGGGAGTATCCTTCTCACGGGCCCCGTTGAAGGTGGTCTCTATCGATTGGATCTTTCTTCACTTTCCGGATCTTGTACCCTTTGTCTCGCTGTTCGAGCTTCCTCATTGCTTTGGCATGCACGTTTTGGTCATACATCTGATGCAGTTGTTAGACGTATTTTACAGCAAACTAAACTTTCGTTACTTTCAGACTCTAATACTTGTATTAATAGGACTGTTTGTAATTCTTGTCAACTTGGCAAGGCTCATCAACAGCCTTTTAGTTCTTCTGTTTCTTCTACTTCTACCCCTTTACAGTTGATTCATTCAGATCTTTGGGGTCCTTCACCAATTTTGTCTCTCACTGGACATCGCTACTATGTACTTTTCATTGATGATTTTACTAGATACACGTGGTTTTATGGTTTGGCAAGAAAGTCTGATGCGCTTACTGCTTTTCAATTGTTTAAAAGTTTAGTGGAAAATCAGTTTGGTACTACTATAAAAAGTTTTCAATCTGATTGGGGAGGAGAATATAGAAGTTTTTCTCGTTTCTTATCTTCTTGTGGTGTTCATCATAGACTGTCATGTCCACATACTTCTGCTCAAAATGGCGTTGCTGAAAGGAAACATCGTCATATTGTTGATATGGGTCTTACTTTGCTTGCTCATAGTCATTTACCTTTTGAATTCTGGACTGATGCCTTCATGACTGCTATCCATATTATCAATCGTTTACCAAGTTCTGTTTTGTCTTTTCAGTCTCCTTTTGACTGTCTTTATCATAGTTCTCCTGATTACTCTTCTTTTAGGGTCTTTGGGTGTGTTTGTTATCCTTTACTTCGGCCTTTTAATTCTCATAAGTTTAGTTTCCGCACTTCTAAGTGTTTGTTTCTTGGTTATAGTCCTAATCATAAGGGTTTCCGCTATTATAATCCAGAAACTCGAAAAGTTATTGTTTCTCGCAATGTCACTTTTGATGAGTCTCAATTTCCTGGTTTATCTTCTTCTGGTTCCTCTGTTTGTTCTTCTGATTTTTGGCCTGCTTTTCCTCCTTTGTTTGCTTCTGTTTCTTCTTTTCCTTCTTCCTCTGTTTCTCCTTTTTCCCAAAACATTGTTGTTCCTATTAGATCTTCTATGCCTAGGTCAGCAGCTCCTTCTCCTGCGGATGTTTTGCTACCTGAAACAGCAACTAAGTTTAGTGAGCCAACACATACTTTGCATAGTGATGGGCCAGATGATATGTTGTATGCTAATGGGTCAGCTCTTTTATTGGATACTACTGCATCTACTGCTTCTGCATTTTCACCAAATGGGTCAGCTTCTTTAATGCATTCAGATACAGATGGGCCAGCTTCTTTACTAAATACAGATGGGCCAGCTTCTTTACTAAATACAGATGGGCCAGCTTCTTTACTAAACACAGATGGGCCAGCTTCTTTAATAGATAAAGATGGGTCAGCTTCTTTAAAAAATACAGATGGGCCAGCTTCTTTAATAGATAAAGATGGGCCAGCTTCTTTAATAGATAAAGATGGGTCAGCTTCTTTAAAAAATACAGATGGGCCAACTTCTTTAATGGATGCAGATGAGCCTGCTTCTTCTACTTGTGTGTCTATGTCTCCAACTGTTTTGGATCGTTCACACTCTATGATTACTCGTAGTATGGATGGTACTCGTGTTCCTCGTGTTCCTACTAGTCTTTGTACTACAAAATACCCTCTTCCTATGGCTCTTTTATCATCTCTTGATAGTGAGCCCAGTTGTTATTCACAGGCTGTTAAGCATCATGAGTGGAGGTGTGCTATGGATGTGGAATTTAATGCTTTACTTGGTAATGGCACATGGGATCTTACCCCATTACCTTCTACTCGTCATCCTATTGTATGTAAATGGATTTATCGACTCAAAAGAAATTCTGATGGTAGTGTTGAGCGCTACAAGGCTCGGTTGGTTGCTAAAGGTTTTGCTCAAGAATATGGAGTTGACTATTCTGAAACTTTTAGTCCGGTTGTTAAAACCACTACCATCCGTTTACTTCTTTCTTTGGCTGTTTCACGTGGTTGGGTGATTCGTCAACTTGATGTTACTAATGCCTTTTTGCATGGGTCCATTAGTGAGGATATATATATGGTACAGCCCATTGGTTATGTTAATCCTCAATATCCCGATTATGTATGCAAGCTGAAGAAATCCCTATACGGTTTGAAACAGGCTCCGCGGGCCTGGTTTCATCGTCTCAGCTCCTTTTTAGAATCGTTGGATTTTTGTGGCTCTAATACCGATTCTTCTCTTTTTTATCGGATTGATTCCTTTGGCCCTATCTACATTTTGATCTACGTTGATGATATTTTAGTCCTTGGGCCTAGTAGTGTTGCTGTTGATACTCTTTTGGCCCAGCTTGCTCATGAGTTTGCCATTAAGGACTTGGGTCCAGCCCGCTATTTTCTTGGTATTGATCTCACACCAAATGCTGATGGGCTTTTGTTGTCTCAACGAAAATATTTGCTTGGGCTTCTCCAACGTACAAATATGGTTGATTGTAAACCAATTGGTTCTCCCATGGTTTCTTCTTCATCTTTGTCTCGCTGTGATGGTGTTCCTTTATCCAATCCAACTGAATATCGAAGTATTGTTGGTGCTTTACAATATGCTACTCTCACTAGACCCGATCTTGCTTATTCGGTTAATAAACTCTGCCAATTTTTGTCTTGTCCGTCTGATGTCCATTGGGCTGCTCTCAAGCATGTCTTACGCTACATCAAAGGCACCTTGTTTCATGGGTTGCAACTCTATCGGACTTCTACTATGGACTTACATGCCTATTCAGATGCTGATTGGGCTGGTTGTGTTGATGACCGCAAATCCACTGGTGGATTTCTTATATTCTTGGGCTCCAATCTTATATCTTGGCGGTCTCGAGCCGTTGTTGCTCGATCTAGTATCGAGAGTGAGTTTCGAGCTCTTGCCTTGGCTACGGCTGAAATTGTTTGGCTTCAGTCTTTGTTGAGCGAACTACAACTTTCATTGTCTTCTTCTCCTGTGTTGTGGTGTGATAATATTGGGGCTGCTTACTTGTCTTCTAATCCAGTTTTTCACGCTCGCACCAAACACGTTGAAATTGATTTTCATTTTGTTCGCGACAAAGTTGCTCAAGGGGATCTTCTTGTTCGTTTTCTATCTACCTCTGTGCAGTTGGCTGATGTCCTGACCAAGGCTCTCCCTACTCCTCGTTTTCTTCTCCTACGTGCCAAACTCAACATTTTTTATGGATGCTTGAGTTTGCGGGGGGGTGTTAAGGGAATATCTTAGTAATACTTGTATGCCACTTGGCATTTTATTATTGGTTGATATGTTGTATCTTGATCTATAAATAAGAGTAACTCCTTCAGATTAATAATCAAATCTGAAGATTCTAACATGGAACAAGTGACTTTCCATAAGGGATAGAAGTATTACTTAATATAAGCTCAAGAGGCTTCAAATTTTGACCTCCTATTAACTTTATTTTAAAGTTAATTTCACATCGTCTACTGCCTAAGATTCATCGACTATCCATGGATTAGTCTTTTTTGCCATGCCATGTGTGCAATTAATGCTCAAAACTGTTGACTTGTAAAAGCTGATTATTTTAATATAAACCATTAGACCATTTGGAATTAGATTCAATTAGGTTGTGTTTGGTTTTGCAATTCTCAGAGTCAACATTGGAAATATGTTTATAGGGAATCATGATTTTGTAGAATAAAGTTCTATATGATCATATTTGTAATTAAGAAAAAAAAAAGTTTGATTCTCCTGATTCTAACAAGTAAATCTGTCTAAAAAATTATTTGATTACTCTGATTCTATGAGTAGATTCATCTTGAAAAACCATTTATGTACTCTAATACTGTGAATAGATTCAAGTTGAATCACTTAAAGAAAACATTTGATTATGTTAATTCTGTCAACTGCACTTATATCCAAGTAATATTATTTTTTTATTAATTTATCATATTTCAATGCATTATATTTTTGTTAAACCATAAGATAATGTAAAAGTAATTACATACATGTTGGGTTGTTCTTTTTTTTTTTTTTTGCCCAACCATGTTGGGTTGTTCAACAGACGCTTTTCCCTTCTATTGGTTTTTAGGTAACATTTTTCGTTTATTTTCCTATCATCTACTATAGATGCAACAGAGAAAGTGAAGCCATTCACAGCCAGTGTAGATGATACTAAATAATAAAATAGGTTCAGGGAAAAGGAGCGATGGAAAAAAATTAGGACAAATGGTACCACGTCACATGAAAAAGCTATTCATGCTTGTTTATCTCCACCCCAAATGCTTTCCTTTGCTCCTCTCTTTGTTGTTAAAAATTTTTAAGCTTAACTAATGTTTGTGAATAAAAATAATCATAAGCGCACGGTGTAGCTAACGGGTCGATCTCAAAGAGATATGTCACTTTAAAATTAATCTCTTAATGATAATGCGAGAATGCAAAGATTCAAAGATTTTAACTTATTAATTAAATTAAACGAGCGGTCATAATCCATACATCTAATGCAATCGAATTGAGACGAAAAATAAAGCAAACATAACCAACGCATAATTAATAAAAGGTAGAAAAGAATGCGAACAATAAATAAATAAAAATAAAAGGGAAGTGATCCGAGTGTCAGCTCTGGATCTAGGGAAGGGAGTATAATTATAATGATTTTGACCGTGGACCCTTTGCCGTAGCTTACAGTCCACCGGTCAGGGGAACGGATATTAGAGAGAAAAAAATACAGAAAAGAAATAATCAAAACAATAAAAGGAAAAGGAAAACCTTAACCTAAGAAAGGCACGACTGTAGGCATCTTTGATCAAACACCCAGGGGAAGGGAGAACAATAGATAAATGCTGAAAGTAAATTGCAGAAAGTAAATAACAAAGAAATATAAAAGGAAAAATGAAACCTTAACCAAAGAGAGGCATGAGAGTAGGCATATTTGATCAAGGACCCAGGGGAAGGGAGAACAATAAGTAAATGCTGAAAGTAAATCCTAAATTAAGAATATGGAAGGGTAGATAAAAGCGGGAATGGAAGAGGGAGAGAAGATTATTGAAGAATGTTACTTACTTGAATCTTTGAACTTCAAATAATAAAAAGAAAATTGAACAAACGATTCGAATCTCAACCAACCCTGACAACCAGATCTCAATCTAGAATGATCTAGGTCTGCAATTGCTAGACCCAGAGAAAAACGAACCTCAAACTTGAAACTTGAAACTTGAACTTGAAATTGCATTACATAGAAAAATTAAACCTAAACATTCATTCTAGAAATTAAAATCTCACGAAAGCAATCAAAGAAAACTAAAAAAAAGCCTAAAATAAACTGAAGAGAAAAGAAAATGTGCTCTTCCTAAGCTCTAAAATACGTTTTTCCTTGATGAAGTATACTCTCATTTTATAGAGTTTACATGGGATATGAATCTTGATAGAATTTGAATCAAACTCAGAGTTTCTATCGGACTCAACCAATTAGGGTTTTGACGTACTAATCGGACTGGCTTAGAGAGATCAAATGCACAATTTCACCGTTGGATTTGAGGATCAAGAAGTCGTGAAGCTCTCCTCCAAAAATCAGCTCGATCGGACACCGGATGACCGTGTGATTTTAGGAAAAAAAATTATCTAATTGTCAAATTTTCAAAAATATTTACTCAATAAATATTGTGTAATTTTTTTTTACTTAAATAGATAAAAAAAATTATTACCAAATATTAAATTTTGTCATAATTTTTTCTGCCTAATTAATACTATACCATAAACTATCCAAATTTCCCTCAAGTCTTTTATATAAAAACTTGTGAGAAGTACTTACCAATTCATTTAATCTAGAAACAATTCTAGGGCCAACAACCTTTTGTCTTTTGTAGCTGTTAGTCCTCATACTATTCATCAGTTTCATTGTCTGCAATGATAGACTAAGGCTCTTTTTGGTATCAATTCTCATTCTCTATTATGCCTATTTAAAATAAATAAGTACAAGAATTCATTTTTGGTCAAGAATGAAAAATGGTTTGGTGAATTTTATCGAAAATAAATTATGAAATGGAAAATAAGTTTGGTGTCAAGATAAAAAATTGTTAAAAATGATAGTAAACAAGTGAGAAAAGAAGGAAAAAGTATGGTTGTTATAAAAGAATGTGTATTAACTATTTTACCCTCATCTTACTTATAGAACTTTAAGTAAACTTACACAAATGAAGATAATGAAATTCTCATCATAATCCATAATGGACAAAAAGTTCATTATGGATTTTGGAGGTTTTTCTATTATTTTAAATAAAAATAAAATTCAGAATAGATGCCAAACAATATAAAATAATGAAAATTTCTCATAATTGACAATGATAATTGATACCAAAAAGAGCCTAAAGGATAATTTGGATAGCTCATGGTAGAATATTACCTAAGCAGAAAAACTTATGACAAGATTTGAGATTTGGTTAGTATTTTCAAAAAATAGAATCCATCTCAGCAAGACTTTTCTTAAAATATCTTATTGAATAAATCTTTATGTTTGAAAAAAAAAATTCCATTATTTTAAAGATTTAAAAATAAAGAAAATATAGTTGGAAGGCCGTGATAATAGATTGGCTATATATTCATAAAATTCAATCATTTGTTTTGGTAGATTAAATCTCGACCGTTGAATATTTTTATTTGTTAATTCTTATTTTCAATTCATATTTCAGTGATTGTGGAATAACATCTTAATTTACTATTCTACCCAATTAATTATTGTGGATCTCCTGCACTCCTCTACCACCTAAAATACCCAATTTTATAAACCAACACTTTTAAACATTAGCCATAGAGGTGGAAGTGTGGAACCCATCAGGTTTTTGCCACTTCTTTCACTTTTTTACTGCACCATAGACAGGTTCCTACCTCTCTTCCCCTATTAAGCTTATTTTCCTTTTCCTTTTATTTCTTCTTCATTTCAATTATTGGGTTATATACATTCTTCATTTTCCCCACCAAGGAGCTGCAAATTTATATAAGTTATTTTGTCTTTCTCTGACTTAAAATTGATGAACGGGATTAAAGATGATTAAGAAAGTATTTGCGTTAAGTAGTCATTTATGTTAATTTTTTTATTGGTTTTCTCCCATGTTTCAGTGTCACCTTCATAATTTTACATCCATAATCTTCTCTATATAATGATATTCGATATTTATAGGCAATTTCATATTAAGAAATAAACAAGATCAATCCACCAATGCTTAATTTGTGGTAAAATGAGTCATACATTTGATATGCGGCTAAACGTCATGCTTACTATATGAATGTCAAGAAGGAGCTCTTTGGCTCATTATTTCTTCGTGCAAATCTAAAATAGTGAATTAATAGTCAAAATTTAAAATTTTACATGCATCGACATCTACATTTGTTTGGAAGCAAATTTAAATAATAACAAAAAACATGAATAAATATTTGTGATGGGATTAATTAAGAGTTTTTTATGGTTAATGTTGGGTCCTTTTAGTGCAATATATTATGTGTGGGTTCTAACTAAACTTACACTCTTTAGTCACCATTAAGTATATTAAAATTTCAAGCATAGATGGACTAAAATGTCCCTCATGTATTTTCATGTTGTTTGTGTTTTTTTTTTTTTTGTTTTTTTTTTGTTTTTTGTTTTTTTGTTTTGTTTTTTTTTTTTTTTTTTGTTTTTTTATTTTTTTAATATAATATTGTTGTGACTAAAATATCCCAATCCCAGTTCAGGCCAGTTTGCTTTGGTTTCATGACGATTCGATTGATTTAAACTGACAAAGTGAAGTTGTTAACGGGTCCGCCCAAAAATCAGATAAAGGTCTGATCATGACCATTCAATTTATTATGTTGATCTGATGATCACAGTTAAAAGGAGATCTAGCGGGAAAATTCTATATAAAGGCATTGCGTATTCATTCAAGAGTAAAACATTCGAACTCACTGGAACTCTCATTCTATTGCTGAATTTTTCCATTAAAGCTCCGAAGGAGCTTTGAAACCCTACATGAAACTATCATCTGACAAGATTGTCGGAGACACGACGCCGATCAAGACGATCGGCTCCGTTTCTAACAAGTTCATTGTTTCACAGGAAGTGAGAGCTCAATTCAATCCAATGAAGTTAAAGCCAAATCAATCCAGATCTGCTTGGTTCGGTGTTAGATTCTCGGTCTAGAGATCACGGCAAAATCTGCACCAACAAATATATATTTTTTTTAACCATATAATTAATATTTAGTGACTAATTATCTCTTTTTAAAATCATATATTAACACAATGTATTAAAAAACTGAGGAGCATTTTGGTCCTTTTATGTTTAAAATTTGAATATGCTTAACGCCGCCTAATGGTGTTAGTCTACGTAGTATCCACACATAATATATTACATTAAAGGGACCCTTAGTTTATGGTCCACTAAAAGATCCAAAAACTCGATTAATTAAATAACTAGTCTTTGCGATGTAATATTAGCCTTCTACACGGTCTAGAAAGCCTCTACTGGTTTCCCGTTTTAAAAAATAAAAAAGAGAAGCCTTTCCTAACTATTTTTTTTTAGTAAACCCTTTACTAACTATTTAAATCATGTGATATGACTTATTCCTTAGGATCATGTGCATGTGCTTTGGATTTCGAATTTCCAATTATCTTTATCAGGTAGAAAAGTATAAGAAAAAATTCACTACCCTAGTGTTGATACGGAATCCTGCTCGTCCTTCTCTGTCATGTTCCTGCAAAACACGTGCTCGACCTTGGATGATCGAGGTACATTTTCGATGAGCAAATCAGCACCAATGAAATATGATCACAACTACTCAGTAGAGAATTCAAGTAATTGATCACACATAATATGAATACTTACTACATAAAGCCTACTCTGAGGTGCTTATATAGCTTTAGATATCAGAATTAGATTTCGAATATAACTCTAAGAAGAGTTGTTTACCTGATTCATTTCTCTAGGTAGTTGAAGTATAATAGAAGTTCACTTTGATCGAGTACTCTTGGGTTTGTGGTTGGTCCACCCATAGAACATATGGTCGAACCAATTTACATAGAACTACTGGTCGGACCATACAAACCTGTGGTTAGGCCGGAATGTATAGAATGACCATTTTAGTCATTAATACCTAGAAAACAGGCAACAATTCAACCATTAAATTATTGAAAAAGTTATCAATGTTATAACAAAAAGTGCACGCAATGCACACTATGTTACCCAAAAAAAAAAAAAAAAAAAAAAAGGCACCCTAAGCAATGCTATAAAGGAAGTACTTAGTAAAGGAATGAGATAACCAGAATTATAATCTCCAAAACTACTTCTGTCTCTTTGCTATTTCTTCTTCGTAAGTTTGGTCTTCTGAACCCTTCTTCCATTCTATTCCCATGTTCCGTATAAGCTAACAAAATGGATGTAAGAGGGTTCTATGGTTAAGAGTATTTTAGGGTTTTAAAGAAATATTTAATGCTATCAATATAATTTAACTAAAAAAGCTAATAAAATGTATGTAAGAGGAGAAATAAGTGATATAATCCAATTAAGAAAGGAACAAATTCCATATGATCATCCAAGAAGGGAGGCAAATGATATTTACTTATTTATATAACTATAAATGACAAATCAAATTAGAAATTTGATTTTTCCAAAAATGTATCTGGCAGAGAATCATTTTTGCCAAACCAAACCGTCTTTCTCACAGGTCCTTGCTTCACGTTAGTATTAATGGACAATATTAGGTTGATCAAAATTGACTTAGAAAGAAAGAATGTCACTGTTACAGGAAAAAGCAATTTCTATATTAAGACCTAAGAAAAATTTAGCAAAAGCCATAGAGTCTTCTTGAAATAGGATGTTAAAGAGTGAGCAGTAGGCAGCAGCTATCCATCTTAGACTCCCTAGAAAAACTTGGCTGAGACTAAATTCCACCTAGATTTCTTGCCATTCAACCTTAGCATAACTCTTGGCCCAAATGGATCGTTATTTCATCAAAAAGTTGAACTACAACTCAACAGTGTTGGGTTTATGATAAAAATCACTTTATCATTTTTTGAGTTCAAATTTGAATTTGGTGGGTCCTACTTAGTGTTAAACATGGGTTAGGTGTTTGGTATAATTAAGAGGGCCTTGGGAGAGTTAAATGGGGTGAGAAAAAAAGAGTTTCTAGAGAGTTCTAAAGTGGGTTTTGAGCAAAAACAGGATTGAGCTTTTAGCACTCTTCTTCCTATTGTGGTTTTGCAAGAAAATGGTTTTTTCTCTCTTGTGTTCTTCTCCATTGCAACTCTATTGAAACTTGAACTTGGATTCACACCTCCAAGATACAAGAATTCACTAGGTTTTGTACGTAACTCTTCTATCCACTGAAACAATACACCCCTTAGGTGAATTTGCATGGCCCCTATAGGCCTACGGGTGTGTAGGGTAGGGTTGTGACTATATATACAATCACCTCCTGCAAAACACAATATTGGGTTTTCCAGATCAAGGTCCACAACCCACATATCCAAGTCCCAAGTCCTATCATAGACATTTAATATTAATTACATACTTCTCATGGCTTGGTCTGACTAGAGTTCAGCCCGGCTAAGTTTGCATCGCACCACTTACAGATCCCCAAACATGACCACAGCCCGACCCAGCTCAACGCATGCACATGATGTCCCTACTTACTTTTATTATGGCACACATTCCACTTAGGTGCACTTACTACTTATATACAATATTTATTGTTAGCTCCATCTGATGGGTATCAAATTACATATGGTAATTTAAATTACCCCATATATAGTGGATAACTAGAAGGCCTCAGAATCGAAATCTTTCTATTCAAAAGAGTCTCAATACAAGAGTTCTAGAAAATACGAAAAACGAATAGAGTTTTGATGATTTTTGAAACTTACAACTAAATTATATTATATTATTTTTTAAAAACAAAATCCAACAAATACTAACTTTGGTTTTGTCAAATTATTAAAGAAAAGGTGGGGATATAATGATGACCTAGCAGGGCGGGTATATTGTATGTATAGTTCGAATCTTTCCTCTCACGCCCTCTAACCCCCACCCCCCAACATGTGTATACATAAAAGGACAATTCAATCTTCCTATCAAAGCAGGGTTGCTTGATTGGTAAAATCAACACCTATTAGTGAAAAATCTGGATTCAACTCTTATTAACGGCATATGAAATATCCTCTTCCCACATATATGTATATATATATATATATATATATCAAAGGAAAAACAATTTGATCCATCCCACAGAAATTTTAATTTCCTTACTGATTTATCCTACTCTTGACTAATTCTACTTAATAATTCAAATGTCTAACTAACAAGACGAATTATATGTTCTTATTAGTATTTTAATTTTATTTCAAATATCAATTCACCTACTTATTTATTAATAAATCTCAGATAATCAGAAAACAGTTGAATAGTTACATTATAGTATCAAATTTCTCATGCCACTGCTTGGATGCTTGCTTCAACCCATACAATGACTTGACTAATTTACAAACCTTATTAGGTTGACCAAGAGATACATAACCTTCTGGTTGTCTTATGTAGATCTCTTCCTCCAATTCCCCATTTAGGAATGATGTTTTTACATCCCTTTGGTGTATCACCAAATTGTAGATAGATGCAATTGCCATGAGAACTCTCACAGTAGTTATTCTTGCTACAGGTGCAAAAGTGTCAAAGTAATTTATGTCTTTCTTTTGCCTAAAACCTTTGACTACAAGTCTGGCTTTAAACTTATCTAAGGACACATCAGGTTTCAATTTCTTTCGAAATATCCATTTGGTTTCTAACACCTTTGAACCTTGAGGAAGATTTACTAATTTCCAAGTGTGGTTAGCTATGATGGAATCTAGTTCACTCTTTATAGCTTCCTTCCAAAAGACAGCATCCAGAGAAGTGACTGCTTCACTATATGTGAGAGGGTCATTGTCTATAAGATAGATTATCCACTCATCAGATGAAAATTTAGCTTTCCTTTGTCTTTTACTTTTCCGTATAGGATTCTCATTTCCACTTGGAGTGAATATTATCTCATTTCGACTGTCTTGTGTCAATTCATGAGATAAATCAGCGGTTGTAGCCAAATCATTCCCATGATTCATACTACTACTTCCAGACTCACTATCAAGTCTATTAAATTTAAAAGGAAATATTCTTTCAAAAAATTCAGCATTCCTTGTCTCAATTATTGAATTTTCCTCACAAATTTCTTCAATGGTTCTTATAACCATGCAACGGTATGCAAAACTATGTACTGCATATCCTAAAAACACACAGTCAATGGTTTTAGGACCATCTTTTCGCTTCTTAGGTTCTGGAATGGCCACTTTGACCAAACAACCCCATGTTCTTAAGTGTTTCACACTTGGTTTCCTTAAATACCATTTTTCATATGGTATCATTCCAATTTTCCTGTGGGGAATTCTGTTTAAAACATAACACGAAGTTAATATTGCATCCCCCCATAAGTCAAGTGGTAAGCCAGAACTGATTAACATTGGCAGTTCATCATCTCTTTTAATGAACGATCTTTTCCTTTCGCTATCCCATTAGATTACTTGGAGATAGAAGAGCGGTTCTCATGAATAATGCCATTCTCTTCAAAGAATTTAATAAGGCTGAAAAAGTATTCCGACCAGTCCTTAGCCTTTTTATCTTTCTTCCAAGTTGATTCTCTACTTCTTTATAACGGACAACAAGTGACACTACAACCCTTTCGAAATGAGGTATATCATAGTATATCTAGAACATTCATCTATAAAGGTTGGAAGCACATGCCATATTACCACCTCTTGGATTCTTGTGATTTGAAGTCACATAAATCACTATGCACTAAGTTCTATCAAATTCGTTTTCCTATCCATCGACTTATGAGGTTTCTTCGTAAATTTAGCCTCAACACAAATTTGACATTTAGTCAGGGGTGGTTAACACTATCTATAATGCCCAACTTACATAATTGAGATATATAAGGTGCACTAGCTCTTGTCTACTTTGCCTATAAATCAAGAAGAATTAAAAACAGTCAAGAGGTATTTATTAATTCAGAATGCTCAATACAAAGAGGCCATCATTTAGATAATCTTTTCCAATAAATACATCATTTTTCAAGAGAACGCTTTGCGCTGGTCGATGGGATTAGCATCTCGGACCAATTCGTGAACAAGTATCAAGATGTTGGTGGGGAATCCGTACAAGAGAACATTCTCCAACTTCAGAATTTTTCCGATGCGCTTTGGTGACCGTTTGTCCTTTTTCCGATTAGCTTCCTGCCTCGTTGAGAATTTCCCATGAAGATCTTGTCAAGGTCTCAGTATTGGAGAAGAAGCTTCTATCTCCACGAATGTGCCCGGTAGCACCCGGTCTTCACCTAGGATGTTGACTTTTCAACTACAAAAGCGTTGTGGTTCGGATCGCTCAATCTTAGAAGAGAGGAACCGACTTAGGAACGATCTAGTAGTTCCTCTAAGCCTAAGCCAACTTGTCTTCTTTACCCCGCAATCCTTAATGAAATGCCCTAAGTCTGCCACACTTCAAGCATGCTACCTTTTTCTTTTTGAAGGGAGCATCTTGATTGGGTTTGGGACTTATTAAATTTCTTTTCATTGTCATCCTACCAAGATTGGCCTTAGGCTTATTGGAACTACGGAGGATTCGTGCCTAAGCAAGGACTATCCTCTCTTCTATTCGAGATCCGAACCACAACACTGTCAATGCATAACCTTCCTCTTCGTTTCATTGAGACCTTGAAGGCACTCCAAGAGCCAGGAAGCTTATGGATCAAGGCATTGGTCACAAGGGCATCTGCTGGAATGATATTCTCTTTGCCCGATTCCCCACCAACACTTGATACTTGTTTACTTGGTCCAAGATGCTAATCCCATCGCCTCGTAAATTCCAAAAGGTTTCAACCACCAACCTGTAATCGGCATTCTCAAGGACAAGATACTTCTTGACTAATGCCTCCCAGTTTCATAAGCAAATTCAAAAGAGCTGGACACATGGTCTAACTCATTTGACAACGCATTTAGAATGCAATTCTTACATTTGAAATCCTGGTGAACCATTGGATCATTTTCGATCGAATCGTTGGGGTTCACTCAGCACAAATGCTATCCCAGTCCGCTCTGAATAAAGTGGGTTCAAACTTATCCTTTGAAGCAGACAAAGCATGCTTCTCGAAAAATGATGATTTATTGGAAAAGATTATCTAAATGATGGCCTCTTTTGTATTGGGTTTTAGTGTCACTTGTTGTAAATACGATTGAGGGATCTCGCTGATGTCTTTTATTCTTTCGATTTAAGGCATGGTAGTAGGTTCCACATGAGAGCATTTAAGCAGTGCACCGCTCTATATATCTCCAAGTATTGCTGTCACGACAAGATCTTCATGGGCAATTCTCAACCATCCAATGTTAATACGGCGCTTACCACTTGACTGGGGGGATGCAGGGGGATGTCAAATTTGTGTTGATGTTTTAAACTGAATTCCCCCAGAAACCTGGATACCATAAGAAAAATGGTATTTAAGGGAAACCAAGTGTGAAACAACTTGAGAACATGGGGTTGATTTAATCAAAGTGGCCATTCAGAACCACATGAATCAAGAGGTTGGTCCTAAAACCATTGTTGTATGTTTTTAGGATATGAGTTATAGTTTTGCATACCGTTGCATGGTTATAAGAACCATTGAAGAAATTTGTGAGAAAAATTCAATAATTGAGACAAGGGATGCTGAATTCTTTGAAAGAATACTTCCTTTTAAATTTAATAGACTTGATAGTGAGTTTGGAAGTAGTAGTATGAATCATGGAAATGATTTGGCTACAACTGCTGATTTATCTCATGAATTGACACAAGACAGTGGAAATGAGATAATATTGACTCCAAGTGGGAATGAGAATCCTATAAGGAAAAGCAAAAGACAAAGGAAAGCTAAATTTTCATCTGATGAGTGGATAGTCTATCTTATAGACAATGACCCTCTCACATATAGTGAAGCGAAAAATCCGGATTTTGTCTTTAGGAAGGAAGCATGATGAATGAACTAGATTCCATCATAGCTAACCACACTTGGGAATTGGTAAATCTTCCTCAAGGTTCAAAGGTGTTAGAAACCAAGTGGATATTTCGAAAGAAATTGAAACCTGGTGGTTCCTTAGATAAGTTTAAAGCCAGACTTGTAGTCAAAGGTTTTAAGCAAAAGAAAGACGTAGATACCCTATTTTTAAAATTGCTCCTTCTCCTCCTTGTCCTCCTTCTTGGTCTTCTCCGTGGCTGGTGGCTGGATTTGTATAATCTGGTTTCACTGTTGTATCTGTGTAGGATGAAGTTCGGAGAGACATTTACCGAGTATCTTCATGGAGAAGAGGAGCGGTTCCTGCTTAAATGCTCTCATGTGGAATATAAACGCCTTAAGAAAGTATTGAAGAGCTGCCGCGTCTGCCGGGCTCTGGAAGATTCTTCTATCGCTGAAGGAGCACATACACAGGGGAATGACGCAGTGACACCACTTTGTCAATACGAATCTTGCTCAAGTATGTTCTTTGCGCTTGTGTATGTGTCCCTTGTTGCCCTAGATTTTGTTGTTTTTCCGATGTCTTACTGCTTGAATCAATCGCTTCTCTCGAATTATTGGTATCAGAGAGAACGTAACCACAGCATTAGAATTAACCAAGGATATGCGAGGACATTTGCCTTGGCAATAAGGAACAGATAATTGTAAATTTAACGCAGGAGTGGATCAAATGAATCGGTTTTGATTGCCGGCTTGTTTTCTGAGAGAAAATTATCCCCTGTTGGTTAACCACAATTTTAGTGCTTTGTTGGACGAATATGCATGTTATGTTTCTTTTTCCATTATTACACCAATATGTTGTAAATATGTTTAAAACTTTATATAAATATTTATTTTAATTGTGTCTTTTATCCATGGTTTTATTTAGTCCCACATCGGGTTGGGCCCATGTATTATTAATTTGCCTGAACCCTATTGTGACCCTGCCATGATTATATAGATATATATATATATATATATATATATATATATATATATATATATATATATAAAAAATAAAAAAAAAAAAAAAAAAACCGACTTGGGACTTGGGCCGTGGGTCGTGGGCTTTGATCCGGAAAGCCCATTTTGTCATGGGCCCTATTCTGGAAAGCCCGCAGCTGGGTGATTACATGGAGATGCCATTAGAGAGGCACTCTCCAGTAGGGAGGTCAGCTGGACAGGTACCTTCTTGAAGGGAGCTGAGCTGAAAGGTACCTCAACAAAGAGAGGTGACCTTACCCTTCACCCACAGCCTTTGGAGCTCTATATAAAGCCATTCCCGAGTTCATTCTAAGTACTGAATTTTCCTCCTTCTCTTTCTGTCTCTCTCTCCCTGTTGTTGTTCTGTCAAGCAGTGAACATTACCTGATACACCTGAAGTAACCTTTCTGGGGTGCAACCTTAAAGGTTGGGCTGACTGATCTTGGGGTGAAGACACTGTAGAACCCGTATTGCACAAATCGGGGTATCTAAATACCTTAAAGAAAGTACCTCTAGTACGTTTCAGCTCAATTGACAGTATTGTGAGAACAAACGTTCAAGTATAGTTTTGCAGATTCATCAACATCGTATCAACAAGTTGTTGTTCCCATGATCAACATGTCATCTACATAAAGTAGAATAAAAACACCCTTCCCTTGATGAAACTTACTATATAAGCACCTTTCAGAATCATTGACACTAAAACCCTTCGAAATGAGAGCAATATCAAATTTCTCTTGCCACTGCTTGGGTGCTTGCTTCAACCCATACAATGACTTGACTAATTTACAAACCTTATTAGGTTGACCAAGAGATACATAACCTTCTGGTTGTCTTATGTAAATCTCTTCCTCCAATTCCCCATTTAGGAATGCTGTTTTTACATCCATTTGGTGTATCACCAAATTGTAGATAGATGCAATTTCCATAAGAACTCTCACAGTAGTTATTCTTGCTATAGGTGCAAAGGTGTCAATGTAATCTAAGTGGATATTTCGAAAGAAATTGAAACCTGATGGTTCCTTAGATAAGTTTAAAGCCAGACTTGTAGTCAAAGGTTTTAAGCAAAAGAAAGATGTAGATACCCTATTTTTAAACTGCTCATTCTCCTCCTTGTCCTCCTTCTTGGTCTTCTCCGTGGTTGGTGGCTGGATTCTTGAACTTGTTGATACGATGTTGATGAATTTGCAAAACTATACTTGAACGCTTGTTCTCACAAATACTGTCAATTGAGCTGAAACGTACCAGAGGTACTTTCTTTAAGGTATTTAGACACCCCGATTTGTGCAATACGGGTTCTACAGTGTCTTTACCCCAACTTGTTGTAAAACGATTGAGGGATCTACACGCACACCAGAACTGTTGTTATAATCACAATACTCCTTTAGAGCTGAAACGTACATGAAGTACTTTCTTTAAGGTATTTAGACACCCCGAATTGTGCAATACGGGTTCTAAAAGTGTCTTCACCCCAAGATCAGTCAGCCCAAACCTTTAAGGTTGCACACCAGAAAGGTTTACTCAAGGTATAATAAGGTTATGTTCACTGCTTAACAGAATAACAGAGAGAGAGAGAGAGAGAAAGAAAGAGGAGGAGGAATTCTGTGTTTCAAGAATGAGCACGAAATTGAGTTTATATAGAGCCCCAAAGGCTGTGGGTGAAAGGGTAAGGCTCCCAAGTCCCAAGTCATATAGATATATTAATATTAATATATATATCTATCTATATAATCATGGCAAGGTCACTATAGGGTTTAGGCAAATTAATAATACATGGGCTCTTACTATATATAAACCATATAATCAGATCGTCTCAACCCGATGTGAGACTAAATAAAACCATGGATAAAAGACACAATTAAAATAAGTATTTATATAAAGTTTTAAACATAATTACAACAATTATAAAACTGCAATGGAAGGTCAATTACTCTACTGATGATCTTTCTCAGATCCCATTTATATTTCTACACAAGCTTGAAGCCCATCGGCCTAAAGAGAGAAAGAGAGAGATATGGGAACTAACAGTTTCAAGGTATCAACCATGGTGCCAAATGCCTGGTTTTACAAGCTCCACGACATGGAAAGAACAAGAAAGAAGCAACACAGCAATAAGATTCTTCCTCCTAAGAAGTACTACTGCAACTACCCAACAATAAATCAAGCATATAGAGACCCCAGCAGTAACAGTTCAGACAGGAAACCTAGAGCTTCCATGACCACCAATTTACCAGCACCAATACCCAGTAGTGCTAAACCATCATCATCAGCCAAGAGAAGAGCCAAAGTGGTGCCTGTAAAGCCTTCTTCATCGAGGATTGTAATCATCTCCTCTGCGTCTGTTGATTGTAGTTGTCGCACGCTTGACTCATTTAGAAATGTCTACACCTCAAAGATTCGTGGAAAGAAGGGAGACGAGATTCCAGTTCCTGCATCTAGAACATCAACATGATGACAGCAATATCTGAGCATTGTTCATGAAGCCAACCAAACGAGAAGAGCTTCAGCAAATATGGTTATCTTTGATTTGAAGTAAGTTCATGGATGGAAATGACTTTGCTTCTCCTTCTTGTGCCCAAACTTCCATTGATAGTGAAT
The DNA here is from genome assembly GCF_041222555.1 of Hakea prostrata. NCBI lineage: Eukaryota > Viridiplantae > Streptophyta > Magnoliopsida > Proteales > Proteaceae > Hakea > Hakea prostrata. Next base: position 15,694,407 of record NC_142606.1, read on the forward strand.
CCCTCCAGTCCAGTTTTGATTTTTAAAAAATAAAAAATAAAAATAAAAAGATACCGAATTCCTCCACATATATGTAAAAATATGTTAGAATCTCCTTTTCTATTTAAATGAAGAAAGCTCCAAGTGCTTTCCTTGAAGAATAAGGATTGAGATTTTCCTTCTGCTATAAATAGTGTGATTTTTTTCATGGTGGTGGTTTTTGGCTTTTTTTGGTATCAATTCTCAATCTCTATTGTGCCTATTTAAAAGAAATAAGTACAAGAATACATTATTGGTCAAGAATGAAAAATGTTTGGTAAATTTTGTCAAAAATAAATTATGAAATGAAAAATAAGTTTGGAATGTCAAAATAAATTTTTTCAGAAAATGATAATGAGCAAGTGAAAAATAGAAACAAAAGAAACAGAAAAATATAGTTTTTTATAAAAGAACGTGTGAATATTTTTCCCCTCATCTCAACTATAAAATTTTAAGTAAACCTTTGTATAAATGAAGAGAATGAAATTCTCACTATAATCCATAATAGACAAAAAAATCTATTATGGATTTTGAAAGTTTTTCTATTATTCTAAATAAAAACAAAACTGATAATATATGCCAAATAATTTAAAAGAATAAAAATTTCTCATAATTGAGAATGATAATTTGTACCAAAAAAAGCCTTAGATGTACAAAACTTTTGTCCAAAATTCTTACCTTATGAGGTGAAGTTGCAACTTGCGTTTTCATGCTTGTTATGTCCAAAATTCATACATACATGATTATGGGATCCAAGCAGCACAAAAATAAAAAATTGTCAAAAAACGAGATTAATACCGAAAAGGCTCTTAGTCAGTGAGATGTAGAAGTAAAAAATATAGTGTAATTCTGGTTCACAACTCTGGAATCAGTTCGCGTTGAGTCATATGACAATTGCTTTTGTGGAGCTCAAAATTTGGATGAGCTAAGTTAGGGCTGAGACTTGATTAGCTAAGTGGTAGACTTAACTTTATTTTTAAATTTAATTTCACATCGGTTGCTGCCTTAAGGCTCTTTTTGGTATCAATTCTCATTCTCTATTATGCCTATTTAGAAGAAATAAGTACAAGAATTCATTACTCGTCAAGAATGAAAAATGGTTTGGTGAATTTTGTCAAAAATAAATTATGGAATGAAAATAAGTTTGGTGTCAAAATAAAAAATTGTTAGTAAATAATAGTGAGCAAGTGGTAAAAGAGGGGGAAAAAAATATGATTTTTATGAAAAAATGTGTGTTGACTATTTTACCTCATCTTAACTATAAAATTTTAACTAAACTTGTGCATAAATGAAGAGAATGAAATTTTCACCATAATTCATAATAGACAAAAAGTTCATTATGGATTTTGAAGGTTTTTTATTATTTTAAATAAAAATAAAACTAATAATAGATGCCAAACAACTTAAAAAATGAAAAAACCTTATAATTGAAAATGATAATTGATACCAAAAAGAGCCTAAGATTAATCGACTATCCATGAGTTAGTCTTCTTTGCCATGCCATGTGTGCTATTAATGCTCAAAACTGTTGGATTGTAAAAACTGATTATTTTAATTTAAACCATTAGACCATTTGGAATTAGATTAGATTAGGGTGTGTGTGGTTTTGCAATTCTCAGGAGTCAACATTGGAAATATGTTGTAGAGAATCATGATTTTGTAGAATTAAGTTATGTATGATCATATTTGTAATTAAGAAAAAAAATTTGATTCTCCTAATTCTAACAATTAAATTTATCTAAAAATTATTTGATTACTCTGATTCTATGAGTAGATTCATCTTGAAAAGCCATTTATTTACTCTAATACTGTGAATAAATTCACTTAAGAAAGCATTTGATTATGCTAATTCTGTCAACTGCACTTATATCCAAGTAATATTATTTTTTTATTAATTTATCATATTTCAGTGCATTATATTTTTCTTAAACCATAAGATAATGTAAAAGTAATCACATACATGTTGGGTTGTTCTTTTTTTTTTTAGAACAAACGCTTTTCCTTCTATTGGTTTTTAGATAACATTTTTCGTTTATTTTCCTATCATCTATTATTGACTCAGCAGAGAAAGTGAAGCCATTCACACTTTTATGACGGATTTACTTTAAAACACATGTTGTAAATCTTGTTTAAAACTTATTTTATATAAATATAGGTTTTAATTGTGTCTTTTATCCATGGTTTTATTTAGTCCCACATCGGGTTGAGAGGATCTGATTATATGGTTTATTATTTTGTGCGACATGAACAAAGCCTAAATCCTGTTGTGACCCTGCCAAGATTTTATAGAATATATATTAATATTAATATATTTATATGACTTGGGCCGTGGGTCGTGGGCTTTGATCCGGAAGGCCCATTTTTTCGTGGGCCCTATTCTAAAAGCTCCCTGCCGGGGTGATTACGTGGAGATGCCATTAGAGAGGCACTCTCCTGTAGGGAAGTCAGCTAGATAGGTACTTTCTTATAGGGAATTGAGCTGAAAAGGTACCCTCACAAAGAGAGGTGACTTTACCATTTCACCCACAGCCTTTGGAGCTCTATATAAACCCATTTCCGAGTTCATTCTAAGTACATAATTTTCCTCCTCCTCTTCCTTTCTCTCTCTCCCTGTTGTAAGTAACCTTTTTGGGGTGCAACCTTAAAGGTTGGGCTGATTGATCTTGGGATGAAGATACTGTAGAACCCGTATTGCACAAATCGAGGTGTCTAAATACTTTAAAGAAAGTACCTCTAGTACATTTCAGCTCATTTGATAGTATTGTGAGAACAAGCGTTCAAGTATATTTGTAGATTCCTCAACAACGTTTCAACACACATGTTAGAACAATGTATAATCCTGTTCGATTTGAACCAACATACTTGAATAATTCCAAGTGCTCTGTCATATTGGGCTGGGGATTCCCCTTGAATACAAATACAAGCAGAAGATTTTACTTTCCAAATATTTTAGAGGAGAGATGACACACGAAAATTGGATTGAACGTATACCAGCCAAAATAGAATTACCACCATATCCAGCTTTGACAATGATTCGATTAAAACCAGGGCCTTGAAAAGACAGAATAAAGAAATTAAAAGCTTCAAGATTTTCAGTTCTTTAACTCTGATATAGAGTATGTTATGAACTGACATAGGTTCTAGAAGTTCTCTCTTAAACTTTTTTGGTTGTTTTATGATTTTTCAGTTGGGTTGCTTTTATTTTATCAAAGAGAAACTGAATTATTGTCTACAAGTTACGGTTAGTTTTGCAGAGAACAGATTACTAAATTAACATCTCTTAATCTCAGCAATGGATATGTGCCTAAAATCTTGCAAGTAGACGACATACTCTGCAAGTTACATAAGATTCCAATGGCTTGATTGTGAAAGATGACACAAACATCAAATTAGCAACTAAGTGTTGTAAGCTAAAAGACACAATAGAATTACACCAAATTTAGAGAGAATGGTGATTATCCCAATGAAAGATTCCAACGATAGTTCAAAACGGAAATAGTAATTCATGTTGGGTTTGGGTGTCTTGTATTATGTGGGTCCATGTAATTATGGTTTTGGTTATATTTGTGATTGAAACAGGGTTTGGGTCAATTACTAGTACTGGGGTAAACTTGTAATTACATTGGGATTAGGGTTTTAGGTTTCCCTATAAATAGTCTCTGTGGGATAACCTAGTTGACATGGAAGCAAAGGGTAATACTTTGTGGGTGTGAGAGTGGTGTGAGAGTGGTGTGAGGTTTCTTGGAACTAGTGAAACTCTTTTTCTCTTTGGTGGATGTAGGTAGGATTTTGCCGAACCACGTTAAATCCCTTTGTGTGCTTTGCTTGTGTTGTTCTTTGTTCGTGATTGTGCATCCATTATCCCTAACAATTCATTACATACATTTCCTCCAAGTTTAGCCCATTTGGGATCCCTATAAACCCTACATCCCTAACTTTAAAACCTAGTGGTCATGAAATTGCCCGAATCATCATTATCTGCATTATATCGGGAGGGATTTGTATTTGTTTGATCTTGTAACTTGGGCAAATCATATAAGACAAATGTATCTCGGTGTCCACTATGGATTCCTTTGAAACATATATCAAGGCTCTGCTGCTGATCTTTCTGCAAGAAAACGTTAGCAGTGATGATCTTAACCAAAATCTACTGAATTCCTATCAAATACACAAAATGGTGCAAGCTCAACACTTGTATAGGCCGTATCATGAGTAGATATTTGTTGCTTACAAAGCTTAAGTTCCACCTCAGAGCAGCTATATGAAGCAAGAAAACATAAGACTCGATGGAAACAAAAATGAAGTTGATTATGAGTTTGGACTAATACTGTCACACCCTACCTAGCTATATCCAGTCTCGCCCGAAATATCCGTGAGGGTGATAATGCTACAGGATCTAGTTCGAGTTTCAATCCATAACAAAAATACAATATAGCATAATTTAAGAGCGATGATAAATAAAAGAGTGATTGAAGAGTTAATACAGTCCTCCACAAAAGTACACAACAAAATAATTTGAGATACGAGAAAATGTATACAAGGAGTTATATAGCAGAAGTTATATTATACGATGTTCTACAACAGAAAGAAACAAAGTGCCTCAATCCCAAAAGAGCCCCCAAGCCTCAAAGAGACCAGCCTCCGTATGTACAGTATGCACATACGCACAATGCGTCATGTACATCGATATCCTAGCACGCTTGTCCCACGTAGGACTCTACCGATGGCGGGCTTTCCAGGTAGCATGAGTTGTCACAACTAGCAATAGGATCTAAGAAAAGACAATATTCATAGAGGTTGAGTCCTACAGAACTCAGTGAGCCTAACATACATACATCATGCATTCATCATAACACACACCCACAGACACCCATATCAGCATATACGGTCGATGAAATAAAGAATGAACATGAAAACATAAATCTAATTCCTACTATGTAGTCTTTATAGTAGACACACTTTAAGATAACACACCAACCTCCTCTGGGGGTGGTCTCATCAGTCTCCCTCACGGCACTTAAGCTCGTTTGTAAAGTTCTCTGCAGTAGTTAGGTCTTGTCACATTAACCATGGCTGGTGATTAGATTAACACTCTTTCACATCACCATTGGTCTGAGAGCTAGCACGTGTCAATGATTACTCTAGTCCAATGCAAAGTCACTATGTCACGTGCTACGTGTAATCCGAATACCTTTCCTCATGCCTATGCGCCCTGTTGGTTCGGTATTGTTCTCACCTAGGAATGACGTTCCTCATGCCGCCTAACAGCCGTCTTTTGGTCTACCATTCTGTAACCCTATAGCTAGTCATCTACATATGCTAGAGTGGTTGCCGCTCATATCCCCTCACAACACTCAAGCCGTCTGTTGGGCGATCACGAGTCCCATTCTAACACGTCTCTATACCACTGCATGATAATCGTGGGTCTATTTGATGCACACAGAGCCCCATCCACTGTTATTACGAGTCACTTGGCTTCAATACCCCTGCCTAAAGAGCAGTAGCACTCAAGGGATTCCTAACCAATGCATCTGGACAACACACCAACTATGAAAAGCGTTGGGGATGTCAGAGGGTAGTTTCGCATACCACAAACCCTGATAACTCGAGCTAGGAGTACCAAGATAGGTAATCCCCATTTTACAGTCACGCACATCCACATACATCAATCAAGTGAAATAACCAATCACATAACAACATACGATTCACATGTAATCATTTAATCATAAATATAGTAAGATAAGCAAGATTATCAAGATTGTATAAAGTAATGGCAATCAACATGCAATTCTAGAAGAATCACAGTCTAAATATACAATGCAATTACATAATATGTGAGATGTTATCCTCACCTGTTAATCGAGAACTCACGTGTAAAGTCCCACAATTCACAAAATTAACGAATGCCCAAGACTCAATTAACCTAGCAAATAAACAAGCTAAGCAAGATTCATATAAGGATTTAATTTGAACATAGATCAAATGTGGATTAAACAGGTTATCAATTCTGGTCCAACAAGGCGGGTCAACTCAGCCCAATCAACCCGGTTAACTCCGCAGGTAGCTCACCTAGTCAACTCGGTCTAAAGTGCTAGGTTTCGCACGAGGTTCAACATAGACGAGCACAACAGCCATGCGAATATTTCTACAGAGTTGGAAAACACTCCCCTCAACCTAGGCCCTCCAATATAATGTTTAAATAAAATTATCAATTAAATACATTATGAAATTGGGCCAAAAGTAGGTGAGTTGAAGTAGACTTACCTCTTTATGTGATCAAACGTCCAAATCACGATTCAGTTCCATCAAATTGCTTAAACTCCTCTTCCCAAGCTTCCTCCTCTCTTCTCTCTCCTCTCCCATGAGTTCTCTCTTCAAAAAGAACTCAAAATACATTTGTGAATGAGGTTGTGGTTAAATGGCATTTAAAGAGGTAAAATGACCATTTGCCCTTTTGGGGTAGGGACAGATCAAATGGCCTATCTGACCACCCCCATATCTTCCTCATGCAAGGGCTAATTGCAATGGGGGGCTTCGAAGGGTAAGTACCTTGCCCAATTGCCTACTCAATGGTATATTTTACCTGAGATTTGAAGTCCTCTTGCATAGCTTTCTAGGCATACTAAAATCTCACTTTAATTCCTTTAGAAATAATTTTTCTCTCTTGATGAAGTCAAGCAAGGTGGTTGGGTCTTCATCACGATCATCCAAATCCATGGGTTCAATCCCCGAACCTTTAGGTTCAACTCATATGGCCTAGAGTTGACCTCTTCTTGAACTCTAGGTATGAGGACCTGAGGCACCGAGTTATCAGGTTAGAATTTTAGCGGATCTCACAAATACGATTCAGTCATCATCTTCTTCAATTTCCCCATTTCTATCAGCTGTGACTAAATAATAGCTAGTAGGGGTTGTTCTTTTCAACTTATGGTAGAAAATTGTTTGATGGGATGAGGAGAACATTGGCAAATTGGGCAGTGTAAATGAGATCCATACCCACAACTTGACTGAAAATAAAATGGAAATTAGTGAACCAACAAGCTCTCATATTTTCCCATTCAAATTAGAAATATTTTGCTGAAAACTAAAATAAAATTCAATTTTTAGTCACACAAATGTTAGTGGAAACGATTAGAAGAGTTTCCATCTTTGGTTTTGTTTTCATTTCCATTCCCTCCACTTGCAAACATAAGGCATCCAACTGACTGCAAGTAAATTATGCATTAACCAACTGAATTGAAAATATATAGATTCTGGCAACTAATTAAGAATCACAATTCACCCACTAAATGCACCCACTTAATTCATGAAAGGCTTTCGTTCACCTAATAGTTGTATGAAATAATTATGGAGAGAAACTTGAATCTTTCTTACATTTTCTGGGTAACATGGTATGCACATTCCTGACCCTCTGTACATTGGATAATTCTTGAACCGCTGCCTTCTTTCTCTCAATCTCCTCCAATCGCAAACAAAAATCCTTCAACTGCATCTAATATGACAAGAAAATTTCACCATCAGTTCAACTTAAATCAAGTACACAAGATCTGTGTACCTGAAAGACGACAAACTCGAGCTCTTCTATTTATTGGATTAAGGAAAAAATATAACCAAAGAGGGAATAAATAAAAACATTAATAAAAAAGGAAATTCACCAAACAATCAACAGCCAATCAAAGGAAGATAAACTATTACCTCAAAAGTTAGGGTTTGCAGTAAGGAAAGAGAAGACCAAGATCTCCCCGCACGCAAAAAGAAGGGCTCGAATCTTATCTCAAAAATTAGGTTCACAGTAAAGAAGGAGAGGACCACGGTATCCAGTTGCATGCCTAGAGGGCGAAGTCAGTTGCACACAGTGATGATCGAAGCTTAGGTAATTGTGGAATACAAAGCTTGGTGATCACAAAGGAGAGGTGATGAACACACTTATGTGTGAAATAGGGCATAAAACATGCATTTTACACACTTAGAGCAGAGCTATCTTCGATTTTATGTTGTTTTTGCAGATTTTAAGATTTTTCAGGATTTTGAACAAATATTTGGAGTTTTGGGTATGAAACTTGCAATTTTACACGTCAAGAGGTCAATTCAAATGTTCATGTGCGAAAAGACCTGATTTGGAGCATGAATAAAAGTTTTCTACTTTTTATTCTTTGATTTAATTTTTCATAATTATTCTTTCCTTATTTCTATCCCATTCACCATCCCCAATAAATACCATATCCTATTACACTTTTTTCTATTTAGTTTGTTTAAGCTTTCCACACTTTTTTTTCTCTTTAGGTTGTTTAGGTTTTCTCGAGTTCTTTGACTGCTTTGTGGGGTTCTAGTTTCTAGATTGAATGTTTAGGTTCAATTTTTCTATGTAATGCAATGAATATTCAAGTTATTTAATTTATTTTATGCAAGCATATTTTCTTTCTTTTGATCAATGCAATTTCAATTTCAATTTCAATTTCGAATTCAAGATTCAAGTTTCAAGTTTCAATTTCAAAGAGGATTTGTTTTTCTATGGGTCTATCAATTGTAGATTTGGATCATTTCAGACATGGTTGTTAGGGTTGGTTGAGATTCGATCGATCATTCAAGGTTTTTTTGGTTATTCAAGATTCGAGGATGCAAATAAGTAGCCTTTGTCAGTAATCTACTCCCCCCCCCTCCATATTCTTAACTTAGGATTTACATTTAAATATTTATTTATTGTTTTCCTATCCCCTGGGTCCTTGATCAAAGATGCCTTGTTGTGCCTATCTTTGATTAAGGTTTTCCTTTTCCATTTATTGCTTTGTTATTTGTTATGTTACTTATTTTCTACATTTTCTTTTTCTTTAATATCCATCTCCCGATCGGTGAACTGTAAGCTATGGCAAAGGGACTACGGTCAAAGTCATCCTAGTTATACTCCCCTTCCTTCTATCCAGAGTTGACACTCGGATCATTTCCCTTTTATTTATTTATTGTTCACATTTTTTATTCATGTATTTTATTTATGCATTTTTTTATTTATTTACTAGATGATGATTGGTTAGGTTATGTACTTTTATTTTTATTTTCAATTTGATTGCATTAAATGTATGTGTTAGGACCGCTCATTTATATCTGCTAATTTAGTTTAATTAATTAGTTAATTTTTTTTTAATCATTGCATTCTCACGTTACTATTAAAAGGTTAATTTCTAAAGTGGTATATCTCCTTGAGATCGACACGTTAGCTACACGATACCATGAGCTTGCGGTTATTTTTATTTCACGAACAAGAGGCAGGGTTCAAACAACACGAAGGAGATAGGTCGTGTTTTGTTTGATTATGTGGAATCACCGCATTTATATGATGCTTTAATATGGTGATTCTATTTCGAAATCACCTATTGGGGTGTTCTCCGTAGAAGCATTCATTTTACACTAAATTGTGGAATTAGGTGGATTCCAAGTAATTTTTTAACCAATCTGTTTTTTTTTATTGCGAATCATGATTCCCTAGAATTTGACACTAAAAAATTGCGAAAAGGCTGTGTTGCTTTCGTAATTCTCTAGAGTAAGCTTTAGAATTATGTTTCTAGAGAATTATGATTTTGTGGAGTAATGTTTTGTAAAATCATGTTCGAAATAAAATAAAATAAAAATTCAGGACACCTGCTTGGAATAAACCCAAATAGTGCAGCGGATCAAATACAAAATCAAACACAAGACACAGAGATTTACTTGGTTCGGTCAAATGACCTACATCCAAGGATGAGTCCAGAGAACTTAAGATAATATGCACAACTAATTACAATGTTAAGTTGGGTACAAAGGAACTCTCAAATAACTAAATACAACATCTCAAAGAAGGAATCCTCAACAGATCAACCAAGAACTCATGGCATCACAACATCTAACACCATGAAACGATCTCACCCGGAAGCATACAACACCGACGCATCCACGAGCACCTAGAAGCTCAAAAAAAGACCATCAAACTGCATAGGGAACCGGCTAGAGAGCCTCAAACCAGAGGAAACAGAGAAGAGAGGAGAATTGCACCACATAGAGAGCAAAAGAGAAACCAACCTTATAACCTCACGAATGAAATACTAAACCCAAATTGGGGCATAAATATACAGCATAAGAAAGGACTTAAATGCCCTCCAAGTGATGCTAAACATATAAGCAAATCTCTTATGAAAGAGAAATGATAGATATGCCCCTGCTATATAGAGATATTCCAACATTCTCCACCTTGATACTAATTTTGGTGTGCATAATTACCTGAATCACAAAGAACTCATAAAAACAAAATAATAATAATAATAATAAAATAAAAATGAGAACCTTAAACAATAAACACCTTCAACATGTTTAAAGCAATTTTGAAGTTGTTAACATGTACTAATTTAGGAGGATGGAGGAGAAAAAAGCTCTAGAGAAAGATGGTGCGACTAGGGTGTCAGTGTTTCAGCGTTTGCAACCTTCGAAAAGGGCTGGCAATGGCTTCACTCAGATGGTGGACGGTGGGAGATCTTTCGCAGGGGTGGTAGGGACTTCGACTATGCCTGAGATTGATTCACTCCCACTCCTATGCAGGCCAGATCATATTGGCACATTGTTATTCCTCAAACCGAGTACGAGCTGCAGCGTACTCAATTTCGTTTCTCCTTGATTGGGAGGGTAAACTTTCGTCAAACGACTATGGATGCTCTACGTGATTTGGCTTCAAAATCATGGAAACTTAAACAAGGAGTTTTTTTACATTCTTTGGGGAAGGGTTTTGTGATTTTTCAATTTAGATGTGAGGAGGATTTAACAGAAGTTTGGAGAAGAGGTGTTTGAAATATTGGCAATCAACTGATTCGATTCCAACGTTGGCGTCCGGATTTTAACATTCATGCTCCCTAACCTTCTGCCAATCTAGTATGGATTCGCTTCCTTGATCTTCCTCTTGAATACTGGCACACCAAGTTATTACTCTCTATAGCCAAGACAATTGATCGTCTAGTTTCCTTAGACCATCGTACTTGTCTAGGTTCTGTTGGACATTACGCTAGAATTCTGGTGCAATTAGAATTTAAAGCAGAGCGAGTGTCTGAAGTTCAAATAGAACGTCTTGAACCTAGTTCTACACGTGTTTTTAGATTTCTTCAAAAGGTGATTTATGAGGATGGTATTCAGAGATGTTTTCGATGTAATCGGGTAGGCCATTTGGGCCAAAATTGTAATGTTAATGTTCCTTCTGCAAAAGAGAAGTATGTTCCTCTTCATCTGGCGCATGATGATGCTATTCAGAATGAAGGTCCTAATTCTATTAGGATTGCGAAGACGCTGGAGGTTGAGGGTGAGAGAAATCCGTCCTCTCTAGAGGTTCATGCGGCTTTAGTGGAGGCAGGTTTGGTGGACTCTCCGTCGGCCAACAGGAATTTAGATAATTCCTCTTTAAATCAAGAGGTTTCTACTAAGGAGATGTTGGAATAGGGTAAGGATTCTTCTACGAATCATTCCTCTACGACTCCTACCTAGGGCCGGTAGTGGATTAGTCTGCATATTGGGCTGTGGATAGCGACACTTTTGAAATTCAAAAAATCCTAGATGTAGGAAAGAGTTCTAAACCACTTGGAAACCTTCATTTGGGGAGTTATCAAGTGGGCCCCGAAGATGATTTTGAGGTTAGTGGTTCGGCCAACATTTTTGAATTTAAAAAATCTTTAGATGCGGCTAAGAGTTCTAATTTAATTGGTAACTTTCTTTTGGGGAGTTCACTAGTGGGACTCGCAGATAAGATTGAAGTTAGTGGTTCGGCCAATCCATTTGATTTTCAAAAAGTCCTTGATGCGGGCAAGAGTTCTAATTATATTGGAAACTATTGTAATGTGAAGAATTGCTCCTCTAAAAGTATATTATTCACAAGACCCCAATAGGGTATTTATAGTTACAACCTAGTTAAGTCCTATACTAAGTAGGAAAAGAAAATATAAAATAAATAGAAATAAAACTCTAGACTTATTAAGAAACATAATCCTATTCTAATTAGAAAACCTCAGTCCATGTTTTCAACACTCCCCCTCAAGTTTGAGCATAGATATTTATCATGCCTAACTTGCTCATAATGTAATTGAATATCTTCGCGTGCTCAAGCTCTTTGTGAGCACATCAGCCCGTTGCTCGTTTGAACTAACAAAGGTGATATGGATCAGTCCAACCTTCTCTTTGATGAAATGTTTATCAATCTCCACATGCTTAGTCCTATCATGTTGTACTAGGTTATGAGCTATGCTGATTGTTGACTTAGTATATGAGTATAACTGTATAGGAACCTCCAAATCTGTCCCAACCTGTTGAAGTAGCCCTTTAAGCCATAGTACCTCACAAATGCCTTGAGTAGTTGCCCTAAACGCGGCCTCGGCACTGGACCGCGCAATCACAGCCTGTTTCTTGCTTCTCCAAGTCACAAGGTTACCTCCCACATATACACAATACCCAGAGGTAGACCTCCTATCATCTGGACATCCTGCCCAGTCTGCATCTGTATATGCCTCAATCTTCAAATGTCCATGAGCTGAAATTAAAATTCCTTTTCCTGGAATAGTCTTCAAGTATCTCAAGATCCGATATACTGCATCCAAATGTGAGGAATAGGGATCATGCATATACTGGCTAACAAGACTAACTGCAAATGTGATGTCAGGTCTAGTGTGAGATAGATAGATCAACTTTCCCACTAATTTTTGATACCTTATCTTGTCAATTGGTTCTCCTTCTTTTGCCTTCAAGAGTAGGTTAGGCTCAATAGGAGTCTCAGCAGGCTTACATCCTAGCATTCCAGTTTCCTCAAGAAGATCCAATGTATACTTCCTCTGGGATAGAGATACACCACTAGTAGAATATGCCAACTCTAAACCTAGGAAATATCTTAGTTTTCCCATATCTTTGATCTCAAATTCAGTTCCCAAAAAAATCTTTAATGCTGAAATCTCATCCTCACTATTGCCTGTGATCACAATATCATACACATATACTAAAAGTATAGTAGTGTGGCAACCATTTCTTTTAATAAACAAAGTGTGGTATGCATTGCTCTGCTTATAGCCATTAGATATCATTGTCTTATGGAACCTTCCAAACCACGCTCTTGGAGATTGCTTCAAGCCTTCAACCCATATAAAGCCCTCTTTAACTTGCACACTTTTCTATAAGTCTCTGTAGTAGAATACCCAGGTGGTATATCCATATATACTTTTTCTTCGAGTTCTCCATGCAAAATGGCATTCTTCACATCTAATTGTTGTAAATTCCACCCTTTATTAATTGCACATGAAATAATAGTACGAACTATGTTCATCTTGGCAACAGGGGCAAATGTCTCCTGGTAGTCAACGCCATAAGTCTAAGTGAAACCTTTGGCCACCAATCTTGCCTTGTATCTTTAAACAGTCCCATCTACCTTGTACTTGATCACAAACACCCATTTGCACCCAACAGTCTGCTTTCCTATGGGCAAAGTCACCAAGTCCCATTTTTTTTATTTTATTTTTATTTTTTTAAGAGCTTGCATTTCCTCATCCATAGCTTCTTTCCAGTTTGAGTGAGATAATGCTTCCTACTAAGTGTTAGGAATATAAGTAGAGGACAAAGAGGAAATAAAATTTTGAAATTCTGGAGATAGAGACTGATATGAAACGTAATTGGAAATAGGATGTTTGATGCAAGTTCGAGGCTGCTTTCTTAATGCAATTGATAAGTCCAAAGTAGGATTAGAAGAAGGGTCAAAGACAGACTCACCTGGAGGAACGGATTGTTCAAGGCCAGGAACCAAAGATTTTGATTGGCTTGATTCAAAAGAGGTCACTTGTTGCTTTTTTTTTTTTTGTAGGTCTTCAGAGGTCTAGTCTCCCCCTATATATCATCCACCAACTTTTCCTGTCCGGTCATTCCATCTTCCAAAGGAGGATCATCTGCAGGAATCTCAAGAGAAATATCGAAAGGAGGAATCAATACTAGAACCTCTTCACTAAAACTCTCCCCCTGAAGAGGTGTAGGAGAAAAATAAGGAATATGTTCCTGGAACACAACATCCATAGAAACAAAAAACGAAGAGAACTAGGATGATAACACTTATACCACTTATGTGTAGGCGGATAACCCAAGAAAATGCACTTTTAACCACGAGGATCTAACTTTCCATGAACATGGTGGTTCCGGACAAAGGCAACACATCCAAAAACCTTAGGTGAGACTGTAAAGACTGTTGTCCCTAAAAGAACCTCAAAGGGATAACATTGGTCTAAGACTTAGTAAGGCATTCGGTTAATTAGATATATCACAGTAAGAATGGCTTCACCCCAAAACTGAAGAGGCACGTGCATAGAAAACATGAGGGAACGTGCTACCTTAAGTAGATATCTATTATTGCGTTCGGCAACCCCATTTTGAGGTGGAGTGTCGACGCAACTAGTTTGGTGTATGATGCCATGGTTTGCTAAGTAGGAAGGGAATGCGCCACCCAAGTACTCAATTCCATTATCCGTACGAAGGATTTTGATTGTCGCCCCAAACCGAGTCCTAATCATATTATGAAAATTTTGAAAGCACGAGAAAATGTCACTTTTTTGGTGAAGTAAACCCATGTGGTCCTAGTACAATAGTCAATAAAGGTAACAAACCATCTATGACTAGATACAGACACGGTCCGAGAAGGACCCCACACATCTTAGTAAATGACTGTAAAATGAATTTTACTATGATTATCTGAAATAGGGTAAACTTGTTTGGTCTGTTTGGCCAAAATACATGCCTCACAATAAAAATCATTCAAATTACACCTTTTAATCAGATAAGGAAATAATTTGGACAAAATAGGTAAAGGAACGTGGCCAAGATGACTATGCTACTGTAATAAGGTAAAAAGTGCGAGAGGGGGAACTAGAGACCGTAGAAAGAGCTGATGGGGACCCATCCATTAAGTAGAACCCCCCTTTCTCTCTACCATTGCCAATCGTAAGCCCTGTTTCCAGGTCTTGAAACACACAATGAGAAGGAAAGAAAGTTATTTTGCAGTTCATATCACGAGTAAGGCTACTAATAGATAAAAGATTAGACGAAAACTTAGGAACATGCATGACATTAGATAAGGTAAAAGAAGGCAAACAAATATTAGAACCTTTCCCAGAGAGACCCATCAGCCGTTCGAACATCCTGAGCAATAGGGACAGATGAATAAGTATAAAACAAAGTAGATGAGCCTGTCATAGGGTCGGTTGCCCCAGAGTTGATTACCCAGGAGGGATAAGTCAAATTGACATTGTGACAACCAAAAATACCTGTGGGGAATTGTGGATCAATAGAGGGAAGAATGACAGAGGCTATACTTACACTGGAAGTCGGTACTGGAGAACATGAGTCAAGTCTGGACATCAATTGGCGAAGATGCTGGAGCTCATCTGAGGAAAGAGGTGTTGGAGTACTCAGGGTGTTAGAACTGGCTTGATTTGTAGATGTTTGATTGCTGCCCATGATTCCATTTCTACCTCCTCCATGGGAATTTGTTGGACGTCCATGCAACTTCCAACACTTGTCCTTTGTATGACTCTCTTTTCCACAATATTTGCACTTTACTGGAGGGCAAAAACTACTAGAACTAGATTTATTATTGCCATAACTAGCCACTAATGCAGATCTATCAAATGTTTGAGTGTGTTCCATAGCTGTCCTTCGACTGTCCTCGGTATCTACCATGGCATAGGCTTAAGCTAGAGAAGGGAAAAGTTCTTTAGAAAGGATTTGTGCGCGAGTTTGATCAAATTCTTTATTCAATCCTGCAAAAAAATCATAAACTCTCTGTTTATCTTCCCATTTTTGATAGGCAATAGCATCTTCAGCATTCTTCGGTGTAAACTTCCCATAGAAATCTAAAGTCTGGTAATATCCCCGAAGAGTGTTATAGTACCGAGAAAGAGGAAGGTCCTTTTGCTATAACTGATTGATTTTCCGTCTAATTTCAAAGCACTGCATCATTGCCAACTTTGGAGTATGTATCTTTATAAACTTTTCAAATAGTTGCCGCATCAGGAAGGAGGAGATAACTCTTTACTATGCTAGATTCAATGGAGTTGATGAGAAAACCCATGACCAAGCATTCATCTGTATACCACTTGGAAAGTTGCAGACCAGGTGTGGAAGGTTTTGTAGAAGTCCCATCAAGATAGCCAGTAAGACCGCGAGCACCAACTGCGAGGGAAACTGAACGAGACCATCTAAGATAATTTGTCCCATTAAGTTTCACAGTGGTTATCTGAAGCGGAGAAAACTCACGATCCTTATGAATGGAAGACATGGGAGACTCTAGAACTATTCAAATTTGTAAAAGTTGCCCTTGCTTCTATCACGAACTGTTGTTGACTACATAATAACTCCCACTAATTCACGTGAAAAGTGTCTCCTTAGGTTACCTTCAATTGGTATATTGTTGAACCAAAGTACACCAGGAAAGTTTCCAGGAAAGATTGGAGGGACACAACCGGTCCACTTAAATACCAGACTCCTTAAACAAAATTTTCCTAGACATGCACTTAATCACCCAATATACATTTCCAAGATACTCAAAAAGAAAACAAACACGTGAATAGCGACTTAAAAAAAAATTTCTACAACACCTCCTTAGGATGAAAACAAAACCTTGCTCTAATACCATGTTGTAATGTGAGGAATTGCTCCTCTAAAAGTATATTATTCACAAGACGCCAATAGGGTATTTATAGTTACAACCTAATTAAGTCCTATACTAAGTAGGAAAAGGAAATATACAACAAATAGAAATAAAACTCTAGACTTATTAGAAAACATAATCCTATTCTAATTAGAAAACCTCAGTCCATGTTTTCAACAGAAACCTTACTTTGGGGGATTCATTGGTGGGACCTGAAGATGAAATTGAATTTAGAAGTTTGGCCAATGAAGGAATGTGTTTAAGAGGGAACTCATATGGGGTTATCGTGGCAACTAGGGAGGATGATTTGGACTCTAGTGGGGCCCATCAGAGTTTGGCCAAGATGGAAAGTGATGGAACACTGCAATTGGAAGGAGTTCTTCCACCTTCGTCTTCTATATCAGTGCGGGCTGAAGGCTCTCCTCTTTAAGAAGGCTCAAGCAGTGAAGAAAGGTTTAGCAAGAAAAAATGTTCTATGGTAGAGGAATTCAAGAAGGTAGATGCAACTTTAGGGAAAGTATCTACAATAAATAAGAGCCTCTCATTGGGAGATGACAGTGCTACTTTGTAACTGTTGCTATGAAGCTTTTCTTTTGGAATATTCGCAGCATTGGTAATGCTTCTGGTAGGAGGGCTCTTAAACTTTTGTTAATGAATCATGAACCAGACATTTTTTTTCCGAACCAAAAGTGGATGTTAGTAAGTGCCCAATTCTTTTACTTAATAGATTGGGATATTCTTCTTTTGTATAATTTTCGAATGGAGAAAGTTCCAAATCTTTGGGTCTTTTGGAAGTGAGAGTTGCAGCAACCAACTATTCTCTCTTCATCTGACCAACAATTCTCTCTTCAATTCAAGTGGTGAGGTGTGTAATTTGGACTATCAGTGGTTCATGCTTGTTATGATAGATCAGGTTGTAGACGGCTTTGGGATGATCTTGTTGCACTCCCTCTGTCCAGCTTACCGTTTATGGTCATGGGGGATTTTAATGTGGTGTTACGGATGTCAGAAAGGAGGGGATCAGGTAGATTCCAGCTGGGTGCAACAGCTGATTTTCAGGCTATCATTGATGCTTGTGAGCTTATTGAAGTTCCGTCTTTGGGAAGGAAATTTACATGGTCGAATCAACACATATTTGGAAATGTTCGTTCGGTCTTGGATAGAAGTTTTTTCAATGCAAATTGGTTAGAGCAGCTTGGTGACTCTAAACAGCTCACTTTACCGAGTCACTCGTTAGATCACTCTCCAATTTTCGTCTTTGTTGACAAAGGTGACAAACCGGTTAACTCTCCTTTCAAGTTCAATAATTTTGGATGACTGACGACTCCTTTTTGGAGGTGGTTCGTTTGGTTTGGGTGGAACCGGTTGTTGGTGATCCCATTTTTGTACTTGCACAAAGATTGAAGAATGTTAAGCAGCGTCTCAAAACCTGGGCAAAAATTACCTTTCCTGATCTATTTATTGAAGTGCAGCAGACGGAGAAAGATCTAGAATCCTTATGAAATAAAATTGATCAACATGGTATGACAAATGAATATTTTGATCAAGAGGCTTCCTTGAAGTCCAAACTTGTACAAGCAATGGATCATCTGGATTCTCTTCTTTGGCAGAAAGCAAAGGTCAGGTGGTTGAGGGAGGGAGATAGGAATTCTAAATTTTTCCATTTCTTTACTAAACTTCGATGGAATAAAAACTCAATTAAATCTTTGTGAAGAGTGGATGACACTTGGACAACAAGCTCGGTTAAACTGCAAGATAGACTTACTTTGAAAACTATCATAAAGTTGGATCTTACTCACCTCACCCAGAGCTGTTTTCTATGATTCCAAAAGTACTGATGGATGAGGATCATTTATCTCTTCAAGGCTTGCCCTCTAATGAGGAGATCAAAGGAGTGGTATGGGATCTTGATCCTAACAGTTCTCCAGGACCAAATGGCTTTTCGGGAAGTTTTTTTTGTAAATGTTAGGATATTGTTTCTACTGATTTTGGGGCTGTAGTTTGATCCTTCTTTTGCAAAGGAAACTACCTAAATGGGTAAATAATTGCTTCCTCACTTTAGTTCCCAAGGTGGAGAATGCAGCTACACTGGATATATTTCGGCCCCTATGTATGGGGAATTTTTTCTGCAAAGCATTGTCAAAGATAATGGCTACTCAACTGGGTCCTCTTTTGCAAAAGCTAATTTCTGAGGAGCAAGGAGCATTCTAGAAAGGTAAGATGATTTCTGAAAATATTGCTGTAGCTTCTGAACTTACAAAAATTTTGCATTCTTCTATTAGAGGGGGAGGGATGGGAATTAAGATTGATATTATGAAGGCTTATGATACCCTTTCATGGGAGTTTTTGTTCTTGGTGCTGAAGGCATTTGGTTTTTCAAATAGATGTGTTGGTTGGATTCATGAGATGCTTCAGTCTACTAGAATCTCAGTATTATAGAATGGGGGACCAGTTGGTTTTTGTGGAGTTGAGAAAGGGCTTCAGTAAGGGGACACTTTATCTACTTTCCTTTTTCTTCTTGCAAAAGAGGTATTATGCAGGGGTCTTCGATCCTTAATAGCTGATGGTAGGATGAGAGCTTTGCCAAGTCCCAAGGCAGTAGAAGTTCCTTCAGTCCTAATGTATGCTGATGATATTTTTATTTTTTTAAATGCTTCTTTATGTTATGTTAAAGCTTTGAAAACTTTCTTATCAAAGTATCAAGCTTTTTCAGGACAACATATCAGTTTAGAAAAGAGTAAGCTTTTTCTTGGGTGTGTGCCTCCTTGTTGGAAACAGAAAATTGTGGATATATTAAATATCCCAATTCCTCTCTTTCCTACTTGATACCTTGAGGTAGATATTTTTAAAGGGAGAGTTACTCGTGTCAGATTGCTGCCAGTTTTAGACAAGATTAAGAATCGGCTCCAAGGGTGGTGTGGAAAACTACTCTCTATGGCAGGTAGAGTGGAGCTGGTATGTTCAGTTATTTCTAGCATGCCAATTCATAATTTTTTCAGTGTACTGGTGGCCTAGTACTATCATCTCACAAGCAGAGGCTTGGATGTGTAACTTCATTTGGACAGGGAGCATAGAGGCTGTGAAGAAGGTTACAGTGCCTTGGGCGAAATTGTGTGCTCCAAAATGTGAGGGTGGTTTGGGTATTTGGAGATTAAAAGATGTCAATTTTGCATCCTTATGCAAGTTGGCTTGGATAAATTAAACACAAACACTTTGCTTTTGCTCACTTTTTGAAGGGGAAGATGGTGGATAAAAGAGGAAATTTAAAAGTTTATGGGTAGCAGTCATCTTTGCTGTTGGGATAGAGAAAGGTTTGGAGTTTTGTTCGGGTACATGAACGATGGTCAATTGGTGATGGTCAGCATATAAATTTATGGTTTGACCGGTGGTTGGGGAATTTTACCATTGCAGACTATATTGGGATTCCTTTGGATGTAGAGGATCATTTGAAATTGACTATTTCAGATTGTTTACAGCGAGGAGAGTGGAGTTTTCTATTAGCGGAAAATGCCAAATTTCAAGACGTTATTTCTCTTATTCTGTTATATCCTACTCCTTGTGCTGGTTTTGTTGATGTATGTCATTGGCAAGGTTCAATGGGGGGAGAGTTTAGTTTTCGATCGACATGGGATCTTTATCGTAGAAAAGGAGAACAATTGGAATGGGCAAAAAGTATTTGGAAGATTTCAATGTTGCCCAGACAACAAGTTTTTTGTTGGAGACTTTTTCATGATAGGCTACCAGTTGATGCCTTGTTGAAACGTAAAGGGATTACAATGGCCTCACGTTGCAATATCTGTGGTAAAGCTTCAGAGAATATTGGACATCTTTTTCTTCACTACTCATTCTCACGTGGATGTGGAGAAGCTTTTGCGGCAAAGTTTGGCTATAGCTGAACAGTAAAAAATTCGATTGTAGAGTCATTCAAAGTTTGGAAACAACAAGCTTCACAGTCTCCTTTCCGGACTGCTTGGATTAATGGATGTTGTTTGCTCTTATACTTTCTTTAGATGGTCCACAATCAAATCCGATTTGAACATTTAAATTTCAGGACTGATGAGGTGGTGAGTTTAATTTTTCCAGATTTAGTACATTTTGGTCTTAAAATGGATGGGAGAAGAGTTACTCCTACCATTTTTTTCGAATGCAAGAAGATTGGGCCTTAAGTTTTCTGTCATTGGTGCTACTCCTCCACAATAAATTTTTGGGTGTCCTACTGCTGCAGAATGGGACTTAATATTGAAGGGTCTTCTTTGGGTAATCTGGGAAGGGCTGGGGGTGGTGACGTTCTTAGGAATGAAGTTGTTGATGTGGTTTTCAATTTCAGTGTTTTTTTAGATGTTAAAACCAACTTTGAGGCTGAATTGGAAACTTTCATTCACGGATTGTGTTGGGCAATGCACTTATAAATCACTAAGCTTTAGGTAGAAAGCGATTCTAAAGCTGTGGTGATTTTAATTCAGTAGAAGAAAGTACCTTGGTATATCCTTCAACAGTGGAGAGAGTTACAAGAAAATTTGATGGCTATAGACTGGAAGATTTCACATTGCTATCGTGAATCTAATACAGTGGCATATTTTTTGGTGAACTCGGCAGCTAGGATGGGAACTACTGAAATTAACATTCCTTGGTCAGCTTCAATTCATAAAGAACTTGATTTGGATGCCTCTAACCGTCCTAGATTTCGTTTTTGATGGCAGCTGTTATCTAATGTGAGTAGGAACCAGTGAGGTAGGGTGTATTGGGGGCAACAATTGTTGCAGGTGAGAGAGGTTGGTTCCTCATAAGGTACTAATTGCTGTATTTTTTTTCTTTTTTCCTCTTCGCTTAATAAAATGGCCCTTTTAACGAAAAAAAATTGAGTCAAATACTAGCAGGATTGATAGAGGTATCAATCTTAAGATTCTTGACTAAACCTTTGGAGATAATATCTCTAATAAAGTGCAACTTCACATCTACATGTTTAGTACGTTCATGAAACGTGTTATTCTTAGAGAGATAAATAGCACTTTGAGAATCACAATGTATAGAAGAGCAGATATCACGAAAACCAAGTTCTCCAAAGATACCCTTAAGTCAAAGAGCTTCCTTAATAGCCGCACAAGGCAATATACTCAATTTTAGTGGTAGAAAGAGCAACCACATACTGAAGAAAAGACTTCCAACTAACCAAGTGACCACCAATGGAAAACACATAACCAGATAAAGACCTCTTATCAAGATCAGCAACAAAATCAGAGTCACAACATCCAACAATACTTAGCTTATCACCACAAACATTATCATATAAAAGTTTATAACCAACTGAATTTTGCAAATATCTCAAAATCCACAAAACAACAGTTTAGTGAACAACATAAGGATGACATAAGCCTACAAACCAGCCCAATAGCATAGGCTAAATCTTGTCTAGAACAAACCATTGCATACACAAGAGAACCAACACAGTCTTGATAGGGCATTTCGGTCACATTAGCATCAATACATGATTTTAACTTAAAGGAGTATCAACAACTCTACAATTAGCACTTCCAAAGTTAGCAATCAATTTATGCAAAGTAACCTATTTGAGACAGTAAATAAACCATTAGATCGATCTCTAAACATATCAATACCAAGAATCTTCCTCCTAAATCCTCCATTTCAAACTCAGATTTAAGAATATTCTTCAACTTACAAATCTAAAATTTATTTTTGCAAGTAATAAGCATATCATCAACATATAACAAGAGATAAATAAATGTATGAGGTTCAAATTCACAATAGTATACACAATCATCATGGTAGCTTCTTTTAAATTTATTCTTAAGCATAGAAGCATCAAATCTTTTGTATCATCGTCTAGGGGACTGTTTCAACTCATACAAAGATCTCAACAACAAACAAACGTTACTTTCATCTCCTTTTCTCACAAAACCTTCAGGTTGACTCATGAAAGTTTGTCTCTCAAGTCTACCATTCAAGAAGGCAGTCTTGACATCTATTTGTTCCAACTTAAGATCAAATATAGCAACAAGAGACAAGAGAACCCGAATAGAAGTGTGTCTAACCACAGGTGAAAACACCTCATTCTAATCAACACCTTTAGTTTGGGGAAAACCTTTAACTACTAAAATAGCCTTAAACCTAGGTTTTCCTACTTCAGGGATTCCATACTAAGCTTATAAACCCACTTACAGCCTATGCTTTTCTTACCTTAGGTCTATCTACAAGCTTTCAAGTCTCATTCTTAGCTAAAGAGCCCATCTCTTCTTTTACGATAGCTAACTACTTACTACTTTCAAGACTATCTAGAGCTTCTTTAAAGGTTCTAGGCTTACTAGCTTCTAACTGATCAGCAACATTAAAGGCAAAACAAACTAAGTCTAAACCATAAACCACACTTTTACTCATATTAGCAAACCTAGAAGGCTTCCTAATCTCTCTTCTAGCCCTATTCGTAGCCAAGAGATAATTATTTAGGGGTCCTTCTTCACCAACATCTTGTTTAACATCTAAAGAACCACTAGGTGACTCTAAATCAGCCTCCAAATCAATAGGATCAAGAGTATCAAGATCAACACTAGGCATACCCTAAAACTTCACCTCAATAAGACTACCATCAAGGTCTTGGGTAATAGGTTCTCTACTAGAGGTCTTAGGCTTACAAAATTCTAGTTCATTAAATCTAACATCTCTACTTACAATCACTTTCTTACTTTCAAGACACCACAACCTATAACCCTTAACACCATGAGGATAACCTAAGAACAAACACTTTCTACTCCTAGGCTCTAACTTTCCCATACTTTGGTGGACATAAGCAATACATCCAAAAGGACTTAGAACATTATAATCCCAACTAGCTTTAGACCACTTACTTCCAGGAGTTTCAAAGCCTATAGAGGAACCAGGAGACCTATTAATAACATAACAAGTTGTAATAGTAGCCTCAATCCAAAATCTCTTAGCTAGGCTAGACTCAATGAGCATACACCTCACCCTATCCATGATAGTTCTATTCATTCTTTCAGCCATTCCATTTTGTTGGAGAGTGTAAGTGCAAGTTCTATGTTTGGTAATGTCATATTCTTTACAAAAGTCAATAGATTTATCATTACAAAACTCAAGTCCATTATCAGTTTTAAGTTTCTTTATTTTCTTATCAATTTGATTTTCAATCCTCACTTTCCATTCAAGAAACTTATCAAATACAACAGATTTTACTCTAAAAAAATTTAACCAAACTTTCCTATAATAATCATCAATAGTAGCCATTGGGCACCTGAGAGGGATGGGGGAACATTAGGAGAGCCCCACAAATCAGAATGTATATATTCAAGCACATGAGAGGTCTTATAAGTAGAATGTGAGAACTTAGTTTTATGAAGCTTACCCATGGCACATATGTCAAAAACTTTAAAGTTCCAGATTTATTCCGTTTCAGGAGACCATTTCTACACAAATAATCAAGGCCTTTATTAGTTATATGACCTAGTTTTCTATGCTACAGCTCCATCTCACTTAGCTCTTCACTAGCAATAGAGGCAGCACCAAGAATCACATTTCCATTGAGAAAAATAAAGTCCCTTCCTCAATTCAGCAATCAAGATCACATCATTTCCCCTCTAAGGCAACCATCCTTAGAATAATAATGACACCCCTTTGAATCAAATTAACTCAAAGACAACAAATATCTTCTTAAACCAAGGACAAGTCTCACTTGTTCTAAGTTCTTCACTTTCCCATCATCCAACCTAAATCTTACAGAACCAATACCCTCAACTTCACATGCTTGATCATTTCCCATAAGGACCTTGCTACCCTTGATGGGCTTAAAGGTCACAGAGCACTCTCTTCTTGGAGTCATACGGAAAGTACACCCTGAGTCAATGATTCATTTCTCTAAGTCAACCAAAAGGGAAACAACTAGTGCATCACTAGTAACATCAACCACATTAGTAGCTTCACTTCTCTCATCACCATTTTCCTTTTGTTTTCTTAATATTTCTCAACAATTCTTTCTAATATGCCCCTCCTTATAATAATAACACACTTTACCCTTAGCTTTATTGTTGTTACTGTTACTATTATTATTCTGATTATTGTGATTAAATTGGTTATTATTGTTGTTATCCTTCCCCATAAATTTCTTTTTTTTCTTATTTATGAATTTCTTCTTATTCTCCTTATTTTAATTTCAGAATTCCCATAAAGCCCCTCACCAGTAGCTTTATTTTTCTTTTCAGATTTCACTTCTATATCCCTAATCTTAAGAATTTCCATCACATAATCAAGAGTCACAAATTCTCTACCATATTTAATAGCATTCTTTACACTAGCATGCGATTTAGGCAAAGAATTTATAATAGGATAGCAAGAGTGTTGTCAGAAAGTTCTTCATTAAGATCAGAGAAATCACATGATAATTTATAAAAATCTTCCACATTATCTAATAAAGATTTAGAAGGATTCATTTTAAAGCTAAACAGTTATTCTTTCAACAAGGTAATGCTAGGTAAGGATGGGGTCATATACAACTCTTCAAGTTTAGTTCATACTTTTTTAGCTTCAATACAATCCCTCATTATTCTCATAACATTATTTTTCAACTATAAATCAAGGTACTATAGCACAATTCCATCATATCAGTCTTTTCATCATCAGTCATAGAAGATGGGAGTTTGTCAATGCCTTTTAGAGCCTTATGGTAGTAATTTTGCACAAGAATTGCATGCATTCTTTTCTCCAAACAACAAATTAAGCCACTTTTGCCTTTATATTTATCAAGCTCATATTGGGCAGGAGCCATGGTAAGGAAATAAAACAGAAGAAAATAAGAATGCAGTTTCAGAGATTAACGGGGCAAGAAGTAATTAACTTCAGAGTCTGCGAGACAGCTCAAGAATAATTGTCCAGAAGTTTATTTAACAAAGGGTACTTTCAGATAATAACAAACCAATACAATATCAAAATCAAGTGAAAACAGATTTTAAATACATGAATTTATAAACATAAACAAATAATAACAAAAGCCCCAAAATTTAAGCAGTTCTAGGTAGCTAAATATTAGTGATCTCAAGAACAAGTAGGTTTGATTAGATTCAAACCAAGAAAGATAAAATTAATGCAATAAATCAATCAACAATAGTCTTATCCCCAAGGTTTTACTATCAATACCTAAAACAGAGCATCAATTTCATAAACCCTAACCAAATCGGGTAGACAAGAATTGGGGGTTTTTCAAAACATAAATTAAACAGGATATGGAGAGCATAATGGAGACATTAGAGGCAAGAATTAAACAGAGAAATTATCAATTGAGAAAGACAAGTGCATATTACTTGTAGTCAGCCAACAACTGTAGCATTTAACCCAAGTTCCGATACTAATATGTCGGGAATAAACCCAAATAGTGCAGCGGATCAAATACAAAATCAAACACAAGACACATATTTTCTTGATTCGGTCAAATGACCTACATCTAGGGATGAGTCCAGAGAACTCAAGATAATATTCACAACTACCATCAATGTTAAGTTGGGTACAGAGGAACTCTCAAATAGCTAAATACAACATCTCAGAAAATGAACCCTCAAGTGATCAACCAAGAACTCATGGCATCACAACATCTAGCACCATGAAAAGATCTCACCTAGAAATGTACAACACCGACGCATCCACGAGCACCAAGAAGCTCAACCAAAGACCAAGAAGCCTTTAAATTGCAAAGGGAACTAGCCATAGAGCCTCAAACCAAAGGGCAGCAGAGAAGAGAGGAGAATCGCACCAGACAGAGAGAAAAAGAGAACCCAACCGTATAATCTCACGAATGAAACCCTAAACCCAAATTGAGGTTTAAATATACAGCATAAGAGAGGAGATAAATGCCCACCAAGTGACGCTAAACATATAAACAAACCTCTTATAAAAGAGAATGACATATATGCCCCTTGTCACATCCTCCCCCGTCCCTATCCGCATCCCAGGGATCCACACCAAGATCTATCGAGTATCAACCTCCCACATAAACAAAACTAACTACAACTATAAGCAATAAACCTAGACCTAAGAAATATCTAATGACTTTATAGGCTGTGCCCTCTCCCGTGCTCGTAACTACAATCTTCCCCGTCTTGGGCTTTTTCTCCCTTTTCTCCTTTGTGTATCTTTGGCCTTCCCTCTTCTCTCGTCTCCCTCTTCTTGTGTCCCTCCCTTCTTGCCTCTTTGCTCTCTGGGCCCTGTCTCCCCGTGTCTCCTTGTCTTGTTTGCTCCGTTTCCATTCTTCTTCCCACTTCTTTTGGCGCTTTTCTCTCTTGTTCTGGTCTCTTTCGTGTTTGTCATGCCCGTACTTCTTTGGGGTCCGCTCACATCCTCACCATTTAGTATCTTGTTCTCTCCGGTCTTTCCCGGTCTTGGCCGTTGGTTGTCCTTCTCCCTCGCCCTGCGGTTATCCACCTCTCTCCCCTTTGGTTGTGGCGCTGTCGGGTCCTGCCTCGTCTTCTCTTGTTACATCGTCGTCCGGTCGTCCATTCCTCGTCCCGCGTCCTTTCCGTATCCTTCCACTGTCCTCTGTCCCCGCTCGCTCATCACCCTTTGGTTATCCATTGGTCGGGAGCTCTCCGCCTCTCACGGGTTGGTTACCGGTCTTGCGCCCGTGGCCCAAGTCTAACCATATGCAACCCTACCAATAATGGCCCCCCTGTTTCCTGTCCTCTCCGGGTTGGTTCCTCTTGGCACCCATGTCCCCTTGCTCCCGGGTCGTTCGGTCTCATCCCCTCCGTTGGGTCCCATACGACATCCTAGCCAACACTACTAGCAATCCTAGATATGTCATCCACGTTTGGGGTGTCCGGGCTCTCCAAACATCCCATTATTCCGTGTGTCCGGCGGTGTCGGACACCTCTCCTTTCCAAACCATACTTAGCATCACATGCATCAATTCATATCATCACATATTGGTAACTTCATATTGGGAAATCAATAATTACAATCACTTGTATATATTGGTAGTAAATCATACATGAATCATTTAATATGTGTAATGCTCGTAATCGTTATGCCGTAGTATATCATTGTGAATCTAATTTAGGAAACATGTCATGATATTCAATATAGAACTAGTTCATGCTATCTATGTAATTAGGAATACCATCCTTACCTTTATAACTCGCAGGAATCCTAGAATCGTGATCTTGGCAAACTTGAGGGGTTCTAAACAAGTATATACAACATATTAGGAAGATCCCTACGGATACCAACATCCAACCGCTTCGGGTTGCTGTCCCATTGGTGGTGGATTGGTCGGCCTGTCGCCATCGGTCGACCAATGCTCGCCTCGGTTTTGATTGTCCTTTGGTGGTTCAGGGTACTAATCAGGGGTAAACTACATCGTGGATTCTCTATGGGCCTCCACCAATCAATTCAGACATCAGATCCAATTGGAACAGTTACCATTTAGATCACCATGGATCTTGATGAATTCAATGAATCAAGCAAGCTGGGATGGATCATTGCTTCGGTGGTATCATGAAACATACTTAGATCTTCGGAAGGCTTAGAGCATAAATCTAAATAAGGAAATAAAACCTACCATATATGTAACTACCATGCTTCATGAAGAACACTAGTTGGTAGGGAACACTAGAGTTGTAGATCTGGATCTGGAAAGAACCGGAATTAACTACTAACATGATCAATATAGAAATCCAAAGAGATCATTCAAATAGAGTTTAACAGTTGATCATGGTTTGATCTGATTCCTTCGCTTGCATGATCATGGTTAGATCTTGTTCTAGCCTCAAATCCTTAGGATGATCTGAGACATGTTCGGGTGTTTGCGGAGTGCGCTCTCCTCAACCTGTCTCAACTCAAGGAAGAATCGTGGAGGAGAGGAGGGTGCTACCTTTTGATGCGGAGGTTTCGCGAGTCCGTCAAGAACCCGGATGCGGGAGATGACTTGCGGAGGTCTTTGGTTCGTTCCGGTTTGGAGGGCGCATCGGTGGCTCGGTTGGACTTATGAGCGCCTATTGCCAAGCGGCCTCATTGGTCGGTGGTTGGTCGTCGCCCTCGCCTCGGTCGCCTCTGTCCAGCCAACGGGATTGAGGCCCGATCAAATCCAATCCTGGGGTTTTGCCCAGTCGTGACTTACCTTGGTGTGCCTTCAACCAAGATGAGGCACTCCGTCCATCAACTAATCCGTCTTCATCAGTTCGGTTTCCATTAGACTTCATCAACAACTTTCTGGTTCAAGCTGACACCAGTCCTCCTGGGTGGCCCAAAGCTGACTTCTTACTTTACTTCGGGTCACTGGACCTACAAATAACAAGGTTTCCGGGTCAAGGTTAGGGCTGGGTTTTACACCCCTGCTATATAGAGATATTCCAACAACACTCCAAAATGTAAAGGAAAATTTTTCAACCAATCTATTTTTCTGACGCGAATCATGATTTCCTAGAATTTTCTAGTAGAAATTAAAATTAAAATTTTATCCTATTCAATATTTGTGAGTTAGAAAGAACCAATATACTGTGTATCATTTTTTCTTTCCCATGAAAACATGTAGCAGCCAACGAGCAGGGATGCCAGAGAAGGATGAATGGCCAACAACTCGATGGTTGTGATAAACCGTCAATCAGGCACAAAGCAAGGGAAGTCATGGTGGCGGTGGCTATGATAGTGGAAGTGGCGGCTATGGTGGCAACAGAATTAGGCTTTGATGTTCATGTTTGTTGTCTACGAAGGTTTTGGTGTATTATTTTTAATATAATAAAATAATATATGTTTCATTTTATTGGATTTATAAGTGCGGAAAGTTTTCTTTAATTTATTTTAGGAAATTGTTTTTTATTTAGTCCACGTGGCGTGGGCTGTTAAGGCATTTATGGCGCACGCACTACGCACTTAGCAACGCTTCGAGCGAGATCAGATCTGAACCGTGTATTTTGATCAACGGTAGATTTAGGCCGATGGAAGTAGATCCATAAATATCCTTTTGCTGGTTTAATACAGACCGTTAGATCGTTCGGCCGAATGATCCGACGGCTGCATTTGTATCCCTACAGAGAGGTGCACCCATACGAACAGAGTCATGAATTATTCAGAAGAGGCACCTCAATGCCTATAAATATCTTCTAGCTTCACAGCAGCAGATACGAAAATTTCTCTGTTCTTGAGTTTTGTCTGTGCTTAGCAAAACTTGGAAGATTCAACTCAAAGTTGGGCTTTTTTTTATTCTGGGAGACGGTTCGCAATACCTCATAGCACCTTAATGTGAGGGCGAATTACGTCTTAAGGAAAGCGACGTTATAACACGCCTAGAAGTTCCTACTTCCATACTGTGATCTCTTGTTCATTTCTTTTGCAGGTTTTAATGTCATGAATTAGGCGTTAGTTAAGGTAGTTGGTGAAGTTTCAGGGTCTCATCTTTTTTGTCTTATAAATCCACCCATTGAGGTCTTCGAGGTTTGCTTGTTCTTATCTCTTCAAGGATACTTTCTTCTTGTTGTTTTAGTTTTTATCTGAAACATGGAGTATCACTATAATCTCTGCTAAAGATATCAGAAAGGTTAAGACTAATTGCAATAAATTCCATTAGCTCGTTATAGACAAAACCTTAAGGCTCTTCCATTAATTCAACCACTGAATAAAATTTGGCATTTTTGGTTCCCAGAGGACAATTGAATTTCTCATATAAGTTCGGCGAAAAAGTCTCTCTGATGCCAGTAGCTTCAAAACCAAGTGAACATGTTACATCTTACCGTAGGGACTGGTGTTGCGCATGCAAAAACTAGGTCTAGGAGTGGTATATCCTCCGATAGGGGCGGCAGGTTATCTACCACTGCAGGCGAGATATCCGCGGCAGGAGCCGGTGGCAGGTTATTGAATTAGGATTAAAATCCAGTAAGGGCAAATTGTAAAATTCTAAAAAATATTAGAGAGGTTGGTTAAGGGTAATATTGTAAAGTCACAATACATTATGGACAATTTAGGAATTATGAATTATCAAACCATGACTTAATGGAATCTACTAACAAAATGGACCATTGTGCCATTTTATGAAACATTTTGGAGTGTTTTTGCCAACATGATATACTGTTTTGTAAATTTTGTTACACATTTTGAAGTGTCTTTAAAATTTTCCCTTGAAAAAACATTATTTGGTTCTCTTGATTTTGACAAGTGAATCTGTTTACCAAGCTTTGACCTTTTGATATGTTCCTTTCTTTCAAATGGCCTAGGTATAAATAACCCATCCTTACACGGTAAAAATAGTTTTGGGCATTGCTCTAAGGTCTCTGACGAACCATCATAGACCTGGTAATTGTTATGCATCATGGTCTTTCCGTCTTGTGTTGGGGGGTAATCTGGTCATTTTCCTTTTAAGTCATGTATCTAGTGAACCGGTTTGGTTCATACGGTTCAAGGTCTTGTATATGTTGTGGCTTGGGGTTGGTTCATGGGGATTATGCAAAATCGATTTTTCTGATTTGGGGGTTTCTGTTCTACGGGTTTTTGAGCTCTTGGTGTTCGGCCATGGCTGCCATCTTCAAGCTCCTACAACTATGAATCTTGGAGGATCTTTGTGAAGATTATTTGGGGCTTTTGATCAGTGGTGGTAGACGATCACTCGACGGTGGTATTGTCTTCTATTGTCACCTGTATCAGGTGTTATCACATTCTCTCTCTTTCTTCTCCTTCTTTGTAAAGTTCCATATTATAGTGAAGTTGGATTTGAACTTGAATCCCGGAGATGTAGGCAACATTGTCGAACTCCGTCATCATCTCTCTCTCTCAATTTGATTAACCCTTGCATGTTTCGGTCCATATTAGAGGGCATGAGGTAAAATCGATCACAGATTGGCATCAGAGCTCGGTTAGCTTGTTAGCCTGAGACTGCCTATGTTTTGGTTAGGTGATTCGGTGGAATCATTGGATAATTTGATTAATCTGATCTCATAGATATTATAGATTTCATTGTTAATCCTCTTGATCTGAAAATTGCTTCTACTGGTTACCATTCGATTCTTATGGTAATCCTTTTTTATGATCAATTGGTTAGTTTCTGCTGTTAATCTATATATGAGGCTTATGTAACCTAACAGTAGGCATTCGGTTCAAACTATGACTGTTTCTTGACTCTATTTTGGCTCTGGTTCATGCTTCTATGAATTCAATTTAGGTTTTGTATATCATTTAAATCTTAATTTGATTATTTACTCATATGGTTAACGATTATCTCAATTTACAATATTCTGATTTCTTGTTTCTTTCGCTGCATGCCTCTGATATATGCTTCAATATTTTGGTTCTCATAGTCTTTTATATATTTGTCATATATGTTATCTCTTATGATATAATCTGATGTTATATGGCATTTATAAGTTTCGGTTCTATGATAAAACCATGCTAATATGACTCATATGTTTGTGGTTTCTTGTATAAATCAGTTTTGTAAATTGTTGGGTGATAATCTAGTATGAGTAGGTTTATTCTGATATGATTATTGATTAATTGATCACATTAATGTCTTCATTTCTGATTATATTAGCTGCTGCCCTATTCTTTTGTTAATATTTGATATAATACTTGGTCTATATCTGCTGTGTTAACAATTTGTTAATAAAGGCTGCTGAAATTGTATAAAGTTAGATTATGAATTTGTGGTTAATTAATATCTGATTATTTAATCTTTGGTTAAGATAATCTTTTTTTTTTTTAGAATTGTATATCAATATTGTGAATTTGTTATTCTTGTATATACTGATTGGTGTATGGTATTGGCTTTAAAGTGGAGCTAAGCAAAGGATTTGGTCTACTAGGGGAGGGTACTCCTCCCAGTGTGGTCAATGTGGTTACCACAGGCTCGAGTAGAGCAGTAGGTCTAGGGGGAAATCCTAGTTACCTAGGTTTGGATACTCCTATGGGGGGTTCCAGGGTAGATATTGAGAAGTTTGATGGGACAGGAGACTTTGGGATTTGGAAGAGAAAGGTCCAAGCTTTAATGGTTTAGCATAAGCTCTTAAGATCCATAGATGACCCAGTTGCTTTCTTTGAAAATATTGACCTAGTCTTGAGGACTGAAGTGATGGAGAATGTAATTGGTTGCATGCTCTGGAACATCACAAATGGGGTTATCAGGTGTCTTGATGATGAAGACAATACCCCTATTAAAGTTTGGAACAAGCTTGAACAAATCTTTCAGAAAAATAATTTAGGCAATAAGATTTATCTAAAGGAGAGATTGTATGGGTTTAAGATGACCCTACAATCAGCCTTGACAAGAACCTAGATATGTTTAAGAAGTTGATTCAAGACTTAGCCAACACAGGAGAGAAGACCAAATTGGAAAATCAAGACTTGTCTATTATCCTATTGAATTCACTTCATAATGATTATCTTGTTGTTAAGAACTCAATTAAATATGCTTGTCAAAACATTTCCCTAGAACAACTGATTGATGCCTTAAAGAATAGGGAGTTAGAATTATTAGCTTCTGGTAAGACTAAGGGCAGTGGGAGGGAGACCTAAAGGGAGGGGTAAAGTATATGAAAATCATGAAAATAACAACAAGAATAATAATGGGAACAACAAGTCTGATGCAAACCTCAAGAGGTGCTTTTATTGCAAGAAAGTAGGACATTTTAAGAAAATTTGTTTTGCATATAAGAGGAAACTGCAAGAAGATGAGACATCTAACAATAATGTGCCTAATTCTGGTGAATTAAATATGTTTGAGGTCTTTTGATGACCTAGGTGCTTTCTGTTGTAACATAGACCTTGTTTTAAGACCTGGTTATTTGGGTTTTCATTGGATGCATACTTTGGTTTATCTTATTTTGTTCCTTTGTTAAAAGGAGGTGGTCTATTTATCTTTAAGGTAATATGCTTGTGTAAGGAAGTTGTTTATTTTCATAAATCTGAGACAACATGTTTTATACCTGTTTTTCTATTGGTTAAGATATGTCTTGTTGTGTGAGAATTCTTGACCAATTATGATAGTGTTGGCATGTTCACTACAAGAAAATGGACCTACAGCGGCATTTTGGAAACGCCGCCAAATGTTAAAAAATGCTGCTATAAAGCTTCCCCGGCGCTTAAAAACGCCGCAAAAAATGCCGGCAAAACCAATGCCGAATTGTTATAGCGGCACTAAATAGAAGTGACGGGGATGGTCACTTACGACGGCACTTTTAACGGCGTTTCCTAGAAACGCCGTCAAAAGTTCTTGTTGTGGCCTCTGTTGCAGCGTTTATAATAAACGCCGTTAAAAGTGCTGCTGTGATACGTTAATTATGCCGGCATTTTGTAAAACACCGAGATAGGTTTTTTAAATTAAAAAAAAAAAATCGTTCCAAAAAGCCAAATTCAATTTTACAAATAAATATTCAATTCCATCAATCCAAATCCAATTTTACAAATGAAAATCCAATTCCATCAATCCAAATTCAATTTTACAAATGTAAATGAAGTCCATTAGGTTAGATCCCTTGACAGTTTAAGTGGCCTAGGAAGAACTACATTTAAATGGGAAACTCTGATGGTGAGCATAAAATTAACAGAATCAAACTCTGATAATGCCATATGGTTATCACAGTTCAACGTTTTTCTGTTTGGAATCTTATGATCAACATGACATCATTGGCATATTTCATCACTCACGAGCTACATATAAATGATCCATCCGCCAGATATGCTACTGAAAAAGTACCTGTGCAGCTTGTGAAGAACCCAATGAGATCCCAGGGACATGTATCATCAAAAAATCTACTTAAAGCAGGTTTGCAGTGGACACTGTAGAGAGATCTATCATCAGAAAAAAAAAGTTTAAAGTCAATCATATTAGAAGTTCCTTCCAGGGAGATCCGTTTCATATCAACAACATTCTAACAAGTAGGCAATAATATCAAGTAAACCAGAAAAACTTGAATACAACTAATACCAGCAAGCGATATTTCAGAGAAAAGATTGAAACTGAAAGAGACTCACATAGCTGGAATTGGACATGGACGAGACATCTCTGCTTACTAATGCATGGATGGGTATTCAAACTCTTCCGTGTGATGATAACTTGAAGTCACAATGAAGACTCAAGATTGGATAGATTCCCTGCAACTCCATTACCACTAGTTACTACTGACCCACAATAATTGCAACAGCCAACAATATCTCAAATCCCTTATCTTCTCTAGGGAAAAGCCACTGCAACTAGCAGCTCAATGCAGTCACAAGGCACTACCCCAGCCACAAAATTATAGCACGGGAGCAGAGAGAGAGAGAGAGAGAGAGAGAGAGAGGGAGTCAATCTTGACGGGTAGTAGATAGAAGGTGGTGGGTCTGTGACAGGATTGGGTGACTTAACCCTAATGGCTCAAGGAATTTGACTTTGTTTGCTCTCTTCTTGTACTTTCTTGCATGTTTGGATTGGGTGATAATGGCTCCAGGAATTTGACTTGGTTGCTTGTTACTTGCTTATTAGGTATTACTCTGTTCTTGTGCTTTCTTGCTTGTTTCGTAGTTATCCTCTCTAGTTGTGGTTTTGTCATCTACTGCACACTAAACAAGAGAGTGTATTCAGCACAGAAAGGAAGAAAAGATGAAATTCATGCCATCTTAAAACCAGTAAACTTACGATCCATAGGTGAAGGAAAAAAAACACGGCTGCTGTCTGGGTAGCAAGAAGTTGCCAATGAAATTGAATAATCCTGATTCTCATCTTTCAGATAAATCTTTTTGGATTTTTATATCATCGAAGGATAAATTTTCAGATCCCATTTCATTGGATCCCACACGAAAGCAGGAGCAACAGCCAAGTTCTGTTCGAAGCACATTCACATGAACAGACAACAAAATGGTTAGCCAAATTTTTAACAGGATTTGGGGAAGGAATGAAGATGGCATTCATGGGATTATCTACCTACCTGAAAAGACAACCAACAGTATTCTGTAACATCATACACAAAAATTCTAGCACGCTTGATGAGATTCATGATGTGCAGCAATAAATTTACTTGATGAGTTCTGGGGTTTTGACTTTATAATCATATCATACTACTAGATAAAAGGAAAACCTCCAACACTTGTGGCACGTATTTTTTTAGACCAAAATACCCCTCCTAAATAGACAACCTTCTAAAAAAACCCGCTATTATTATTATATAAAAAAAATATATATTTTACTAGACTAAAAAACCCTTTCACAAACCAAGATACCCTATCGCTATGGGTTGCACACCATCCAAACAGAACGACAGTCAAGCACATGACTAAAGAATCCTTCCCTATCAAGATAACCTTCCTCTATAGAACTCCCTCTTTGAATACATACCTCCCCTGCTCAAACTTCCTATCACATACCCACCCCTTTGCGATGCATCGATTGAATCAAGATGCATAAGTATCCCACACTATGAACACCAAAATGTTATTAAAAGAAACCTATCTGCACGGCAGCCACTCTTCCTTGCACTGGTTTCTCTCACCCATTAAACACACATCAACCTCACCACAACACAGAGGGAAGGCGACGAAAGCTTCTCAACGATGGCCGGACGATCATTTTCTTATAGGCTATATTGCTTCAGATATGCAAAACGTGGCCGAATTCCCGAGTAATGCCTTCCCTCACCCGGCGACATCTTTGTAAAGGCTGCTCAAATTCTCTTAGATCATATTCGTCCTGTAAACCAGGTATTTATGGATTCTCGGCTATGTTTTATTGTACTGTTAGTAAAAAAAGAAAAGTCTAACCCTGAAAGCATGGTTTTATTAGATTATATGTGGGTTTACAAGTTGCAGATATTGCTGTTGATCGCTGCAATTGCAGAACATAGGGGCAAATTCGGCTGAGACTTGTACCCATGAACGTCCTGTAGTCAATTAGTATCTAGGTCATACAAGTATCGTCGCGTTGCGAGAAATAATGGTGATCTGAATTTGGACGCTCATTTATTGAATTGGATTTAAAAAAAGGAGTTTGAAGATGGGGTGCTACCAAAGTCCAAGTGAAGATTAGACCGCAAATTAGAGACGCCCAATGGTCGTGGCTCTAAGAGACTCCAAACTGAAGGTGCCTTCCTCTTCTCATCCGATCCTCTCTCTTTAGAAATTAGTATATGTTTATAGGTTTTTGTTGCTTGTGATTCATTACTGATTTATTAAAACCATTTATTAAACGCACTGCCAAGAGAAAAGGGTACACAAGTGATCTAAGTTCCTCCATGGCATGAAATACCCTGTAAACCTTCAAACGTGAGAGGTGATAGTTGGTTAAAAGGTGTTAGTTTCTGTTGGTTTCACTTGTTTACCGTATATTGCAAACTGCGTGACATTAACCAATTTCAGGTCAACAAGCATGCCCTTTGTCAAAATTGCTTAGTTGAGCATGCAAGCTCTTACTAGAATCTGTAGGCAGAGATCTGCAAGTCATTGTACATCAGCACATCCTACAGCTGGCTTGTTGGCAATCATTTTCCAGTTGAGCCACTAACTTCAGATTTTTTGGTCAGATAGTAGAGTTTGTTGATCATAAGGATCATTGGACTCTTCATACTGGAGGAGAGTATCGAAGGTTTCTGTCTTCTCTAGATGCTACCATTTGAATGAGAGTATGTGTGGTTAGGGAGACTTCCAAACTGAGCTCACCATGTGTATTCCATTCTTCTTATAATAGTTGCATGAAGGCTTGTTTTCCACTCTTTGGGTTTACTGCATGAGAGGTTGCTATTCTTTGTTCCACAATTAGTTCATACACTCAAATTACTTGGTTTCCGTTTCCTGAAAAGAATCATAATATTATTCACAAGGGTCAATATGTGAGCATGTGTATGTGTATTCTGCATATTCCTTTCCTTCTTGAAATTTCCTAAAGAAGGGAAAAAATTGTGATGTTTTACGAGTAGTCTGTCTTAGTGTTTCGAGGGGTTCCCACTTTTAGGCTATACACGGAATATCTTTCGAGATTTCATTTGTTTTTTTTCTCCTTCATGCTGAAACAGCAAAAACATATCGAATCCCTCACACAATGTAGGCATCTGAACCAGCTTGAATTTCGGAATCCAAAGTCATAACTTTTTTTTTTTTGGTAAACAAAGTCATAACTTACCTCTTGTGGAGATAGAAGGAACATATACTGTTCAATAGAATTTCTCAAAGTTAGATATTCATTTTAGTTGAATTTCTCAAAATGGAACATAGCTTTTTAGCTTTCTCACATGTTGATATAGTTGTTTTATTTTCAAATTGTCAGTCAGTTATTTCTATTTTAAATGGTGGTAATCAACCCATTGATTGGGTGAGAATGAGTATTATTAGAGAAATTCAGCGGCTGTGTGCTAATTTCTCCTATAATGAATTAGGTTTATCAGTAGATCATCTAATACCGCTGCAGACACTCTTGCTCGTGGATCAAATCTCTTTGCTCTCTATAGATTTTGGTGGTTTGTCCCACCCCGGTTTCTTTGTGTAAATAATGACTGTAACTCCAGTTTTCTTTCCAGGGATATGCTAATATAAGGTTGTTAGTTTGTGGGGAAAAAATAAAAAAAAAAAAAAAAGAAACTAGAGTAGCCACTAAAAAGCCAGGGGAGAAGTTTGAAAACCAATAATAGATTCAAACCTCAATTAAAATTCAAAATACATTTTGGGAAAGGAGCATTGAGAGGGGGGGGGGGAGATCTTGAAAGATACTCTAAATTCTGCTATTTCATTTCATCACAAATGAAGTGTGATTGGGCCTAATTAGGACTTGCATGTCTTTAGAAAATGAGTTCAATATCCCATGTACACCATTTAGTTTCAAAAGAAAACAACTAATTCCTTGCCTTCTATAGTATCTAACTATCATGGTAATCAACATATACAAACTATTTTTGAATGTTCAGGTTTGCCAGGTCCAAAGTCTGCAGAAATGTTCCTCAATATTAACAACCTGTTGTTCGATAAGGTTTACTTCCAACCCGCAAATTACACTAATCATGTTAGCTTCCCATATTTAATTACTTCATCTATCACTCCATAGGTTCTGCTGATGCTAATCTATGGCATCACAATCCAACTCCTTAGAAGTTCAGGACCAACAGGCTCACCTACTGTGAGGCATGCTCTTTGTTGTAATCAATTTCTATTATTAGCTCCATCTTACAATCCAACAAAAGGTATGTTCAACCACTATTTTATTGTTGTTGTGCAATCCAGTTCCCCGTCGATCACAGTTGTCTCGCATAGTCTAGCGTATGCCTATGCCCATTCTCCTTCCTCCAGAATAGGGGAAGCATCCTCTGTTCAAGGAGGGGAGGATAGAATCAGACACGGGAGTGTACAGACATGTAGTGCTCGTCTTCTGTCTTGACAAACGGCCAACAGGACCTTCAACACAAATAATGGTGGTGGGGACATCTTCACTTTACTGCATCCAATTGGGCTACTAAACCAAACCTACTTTAGGAGTTGCAAGTTGGCTCTGCCACACTAAAAACTACATGAGGACTACTGGTTGATTATATTTGGTGCAATTGAGCTCTACCATCGGTTGCGAAGAAGTACCGTGACAATGTTGGATGCTCACGATTTTTCCGTTTTGTTGGGTTCGGATTGCTTCTCCACCTACAGCTTCAATACAAAATTTTGTGAAGTAATGTGTTGTACAGAAAGGGATATGAAATACGAAATTTGTAAAGTAATGAAATGATATGTAATTTGTAAAGTATTGTGCTGTTTAGGAAGGGATATGAAATACGTTGGCAGATGCCATCTAAATTTCTCATGTGGCATAATCAATAGACTTGTGGAAAAACATCTCAAACCATTCGAATATCAGCCTCAATTCAAAACAACAGCTAGGATTAATAACCAATAAAGTGACACCAACAGAAGGAAGGCGGTCAATTACGGATGACATCAACAGGATTAACCCCCCTTCTTAATTTCCTGTCCTAAAGAAAAGGCGCTTTGGTAAATCATCAATATTTCATTAATAAAGCAGTTGAATTCTTCATGGGAACATTTGCAATCAAATCAAGGACATTAACATGAACTTGATAATGTTGGAAGCGGTACACGTTGAACACAAGGTTATATTATTGGTCAAAAGAACCCCAAAACTCCTCCATTGCGTTGTGCAATATTCTCACTAATTATGCGTTTATATCTAATAACACATGCTTATCTTTTTACCCCTACCATAAGTGTCTAACTTAGTTCATAGTTGAAACTATGGATACATGCTGTTGAATCTCTGTACTATAGCTTAGTTACTAATCGAGCCTTTATTTAGAGGACTTACTATTGCCTCCACAATGCCGACACTGTTAAAAGGCCTTAAACATAAGACATGAAATGCCAAATTGACCATCTGTTAGAATAACTAATGACCCTTGTATCATAACTTATACTATCTCACCTCTTAATTTTTAAGAATATTTCTATCCCATGCTTACACTTTAAATCAAAGGATTGGTATTATATTGTCTAAGAACCACGTGCATCTGCACGTGACATTTTTCTAATTTCAATAAAAAGAAAATCTTGTATAGACAACAAGTTAATGAAGAAAATTGAAAAACTAACCTGTTTTTGTGAGAACCAAGCTTTGTAAGTCATAGTTGTGTTCAGTCCCAACTCATCTGCTAACTTGTGGATCAATGTTTAACTCCCCGTTAATGGTGTAACAGAATCTTGATCTCCACTGTAATGGCCATTAAATATATAATTAGCTCCAAGAAAACCCCGATTATTTCATCAAAGAAGATCATGTATGCAATCA
Source organism: Hakea prostrata (assembly GCF_041222555.1). NCBI lineage: Eukaryota > Viridiplantae > Streptophyta > Magnoliopsida > Proteales > Proteaceae > Hakea > Hakea prostrata. Next base: position 15,734,840 of record NC_142606.1, read on the forward strand.
AAGCAATGTGATGATTGAAGATTTGAAGTAGAGTGACTTTTAGGAGTGTTTTTACATCCCTCAAGTAGACATTTTCAGATACTCTTCATTCAACTGCACAGAAATTCACTTTCGACATTTAGTTCACCTCATGGCAGCCAAGCTGCTCGTGGGTAGAACTGATGTTGAAACAAAACATGATATTCAAGAGGTATTAACATAAATCAATATGTTTGGCTTAAGAACTTACCTGTAAACCATTACTCGAATCCCAGATTTGACAAGTGACCCAAGGATATGAATTGTTGGTATCTCTAAGCTAAGCATCTGGTATTGAACAACACTAGAAGCAACATTCTTATTAGAAGCTTGCAATATATGGGTAACATTTCCTCTGAATCATCAACGTCCAGAAAAACAGCACTCTTGAATTATAATAACAACTTTTATCAAAGATGGCATCAACATACAAGCTTGATTTTCAGCTCGATTTTTGCAGTCCAACTCTAGCAAGTACCTCAACGGCTTCCATTATCAGCTGTACAAATAAAATGTCAATAATTTATAACATAAAGAAACCAATAAAATTCATAAAGACATTTCACACTTACATAAGTGAGTTGAACCTTGTGAACCAAGCCTATCCATTACAAGTTGTGTTAATTGGGTCATTTCAAGTCGAAGTTGACTTTGATTTTTTTCCTTCTCCACTAATTTATGTTTGATGTCTTTGACCTCATTCTCCAACTTTTCAACTTTTAAATCCTAGCGGCCCCAACACAGACCTCTATGTCTTTGGGGATACCCTTGTATATGTTTTATTATTGTCCATGGTACATGCTTTCTGTTATTATATATACCAGAATTCAGGAGGCCCTTGGTTTTTAGCCAACCATGGAGCAGTCTATTGCTTATGTTCTATGGGGTCTAGCAGTCTTTTCCACTGACTTTTGCAAAACCTGTTTATCAGGTAGGTGAGGATGATTTCGGGTATATGTTGGCGGACATACTGAAACAAAATAACGTTGATAATTCTGGCATCCGTTATGACCCTGGTGCACGGACTGCACTTGCATTTGTTACTCTGAGAGCTGATGGTTCTGTTCCTGTTTTATTGTAAATGCAGGCAAGCATATTCCACTATGGCTCCATCAGTTTTTTTGCCTTGTGTGAATGATACTAGAAGATCTTCTGGAAGCCAAGAGCATATCATGTGTAGATTTTATATAAGGTTCAATTATGTCTGTCTGGCTGTGGAGGGAGAATTAGGAGTTCAACATCTATTTTAGTGTCCTTCCCTGTTTTGGAACCATACAGTCCCTGCTCCATTCGATCCAAGTTTGACACCAAACTTGGATTACATGGGCATCTGATTTCTGTTTGCTGCTACAGTTTCTAATCAGTATTCAAACATCAAATCAGTTCACAGTTTAGAAATTTATCCCAGATGAGCTACTAAGCCACAAGATATGGAAATAGATGATAATGATAACTTTGATGGGAAGAGAATTGAACATAATGAGAGACTTCAAAAGACAAATGTGAATATTGCTATTGATCTAATTCGACAATTTCTGCAAAAATAAAGTAACTTCCAAGCTTCTTTACCTGGCATGCCAAGACATGTTTGATCTTTGTTCCCTAATGATTTTTCTGCTGTTTATGGCAAATATACAATTATTTGTATGTCTAGTTCGTATCCACCATCTATTTGGCATGCAATCAGTAATCTCAGCATTTGTTTAGTGCTTCTAGGGGTTTAATTGAGTGATAGGTGTTTGAAGCATTACACTTCCCCACTTCTCAGGTAATTGCCTATTTGTATGTCTAGTTCGTAATAAACATTAATTTGCCATCCACTTTTAAAGATCTAATTAATTAAAGATCTAATGGAATCTCCTTGGAAATAGATTCCACCTAAGACTCAAATACTAAAGGGACTCTTCTTGTAAATAAAGACTACTAAGAGTCTATCTTTAAAGACGAATCCCGAAGACTCAAGAACTTATCTTTATCTCAAACTAGCCCCCTGACTGACCAAGAACTTATCTTTAACTGTCATCTTACTGTTGGTGGAGTTTCCCTAGCAGAAGCTCCGGCATTTAAGAAAGCCCCTGGTGGAGCTCCTGCAAATGTTGCTGTTGGGATATCAAGACTTGGTGGATTGTCAGCATTTATTGGCAAGGTGCATTTGATCTTTGGATGCTTAGGTTTTTTTTTCTAGACTGGATCCACATATTAGGAAACACATCACTTACTCATCTTTATGAGAACTAGTTATCGATGAAAACAAATTTAAGTTGTTCCTGAGTTTGAATCATCTTTTTTCAGAATACATACTCCAATAAGCAAGGCTTATTAGTTAATTTCAATACTAACCTAAACAGTTGCAACTTCTCTCATCCAAAATGAGGCTTCTAAGCAACATAGTTTGATCCCCTGTTCCAACATAACAGGTTAACTTGTCGCTCTTCCCCCTATCATACTTCTCATAGTGCTATTAGTTTAACTCAATTATGTTAAACACAATACCTGTATTTGAGATACAAAACTTCTATCCTTATCCAAGATGAGGTAGCTAGAGATCCAAATCAATTTCCCACTCCAGCAAGCTTGGAAGTAAAAAACAAAAAATCAAAAAGCTTCTCTAGATCCCTCAGCTAGCATCTCAAACCAAAAGCCATTTAAATTGGGAAGTTCCACTTATCATAAACAAGTCACTGCTCAGATATATATAAAATATTTCAATACCCTCCTTAAAAGCTTCTCTAGATATTTATTTATCCTCTACATCTATCATGTATCCATTCTTTCTACTGATGGACATTGCACATACGAACCCCTAACAACCAACGACATTATTAGCCTAAAATTAGTAAGCAACTGATCCTTAAGTTGGTGATTGGCAGAGCATATTACAAGAATAGAAGTGAGAATAAATTAAGTTTAATATTCCAAATATGATAACTAATAGAAAAGTAGATCAGAATGCAGCATTGGAAGCAAAAAACAAAAATCAAAAAGTCACATTGACCTGCGCTCTAAGCCTCTAACATGAAATTTCTCTTCAGTTTTGCTGAACACGTGGAGGGAAGAATTTGGATTTTGTCATTTAAAAGGAGAAATACAGCTCTCAGAGTAGTAAACATATCACACACTTCAACAACAAAACAAAACCCCAAAACAAAATCAGATCAAAACTAATATATTCTTGCTTGATTAATCACTATGACAACATTTTTTGAGACGTACAAGTCACTCTCATCATCATAATACTGAAGAATTCCTCTTCTGGAAGGGAAGTTTTCACGTTGAGTGCATTTGGAAGAGCAGATTTCCACAATACAGATATTTCAAAGAGACGCACATTCACTCCTTGCAAATGCCGCAGAGAGAGAGGGAGAGAGAGAGTGGGAGACTCCGGCGTGGTACCTGTGAAGCTGGCAATCGTTTTTTCTCCTCTACAACAAATCGAGCTTTTCATGAACAGCTGGACTGAAGGTGGAGAGTCGAGCAGCTTCTGCAGCAAAAGACGAGTAGTTTCTGCAGCGAGCGGAGGCCGCGAATGACTACAATAGGGAGTGAGAGAGACGATCTGAGAAGAGAAGAAGAAACCCTAAACTGAGAGAGACGACTGAGAAGAGAAGAAATCGAGGGAGCAAGAGAGACGATCGGAGAAATAACTTCGTGAGAGAAATATACGACATGAGAGAAATATGATATACCACGGCGTTTATACCAAGTATGATATACCACGGCGTTTCTACGAAACGCCATTAAAAGGCCTATACCAAATATGATATACGACGGCGTTTCTACGAAAACGCCGTTACAAGTCCTATATCAATTATCACCCGGCACATTTAAACTATGACCAGAGAAGAGGGTGAAAGAAATATACAATATACGACGGCGTTTCGCACGTTACAAATCCTATACTTTGAGAAACATACGACGGTGTTTTGCAAAAACGCCGTAAAAATTCTATACAACTCTGCAAAGAACTATATGATATACGAAACACCGTTAAAAAGCGCCGTGCAAAATGAACTACAACGGCATTTTTATAAAAACGCCGCTATATGTTGCTATACAACGGCGTTTTTTATGAAATGCCGCTATATGTCAATATACGGCGGCGTTTTCAGAAAACGCCGCTATATCCTTATCCAAAGTGCCACTGTAGGCCCATTTTCTTGTAGTGGTTAAGTATTTGTTGTTGTGTTGTACTCTCATGGATGCTTTTATTTGCATTGGTATACATGTCTGACTGAGTTTTGTAATGCTAGAGTGGTAATAGGTGGTTGTTGAGAGTGTTTGGTACAGTTGGTTACACATGAGGAAATTCCTATTTCACTTGGTATAGCATTAGGTATATTCCTAGTGTTTGGAGAGGTATAGTCTCCATGTTCAGCATGAGTGCTGGTTTTTTTTGGCACAGGTGTTGTCAAGTGTTTGGAGAGTTTGGTCTCCAGTGTGAGAGGTTTGTTCTCTAGTTCAGCATTGGTGCTGGTCTTGACATAGGTATTGTCAAGAGGGTGTGTCCTCACAGGTTGTTGGGGTTCACATGATATTCAGGGGATATGGTTTGTCAGCTTGTATGGTTTTGAGTGGGAGTAGTTATTGTCAGATTTATGGAGTTTTCTGGTGATGCGTCCAAAATCTGCTCAGCCCTTGGATCTCCACGTGATGTCCTGCAAAACGAAAGCGTCAGATGTGGCCCGACCGCTGGGGTCGGGAGTCCACCTTCGAAGGCTAAGTCAGTTGATGAACTTAATCACAAACGGCTCTGCTAGAAGCACAGAGCTAATGAATGAAGAAACGGGAAAGGTGATCTAGATAGCAGAACACTGATAGTTTAGGTCTATCAGTATGTATTTGAACCTGAGTCTCAGATAGTATTCTTTTTGATCGATTGATCCGTCCCTCACCTTGTATGGTAATGAGGTTTATATAGAGTGTACCTTCGAATCTCCTTCGTTGGATGCACTCGAGCCTTCTTCGGGTAGTCGTTAGATCTTTATCAATAAGATCCGTTGAGCGATAGACTTCTACTAGTTTGGGCTAGTAGAGGACTCCTGAGTTAACGGTTAGGTTATGCGATAGTTATCCCTTTGATGATGATTATCCGCAGCCGTCAGTTTGAGTCTGCTGTCATCAGGGTGATTACCCTAATCCATAAGTAAGATTAGGGCACGCTTGCGACCGAATAATCTTTCTTCTTCAAGCAAGCCATCTTCGGATCCGGTTCGCTCGGGAGCGGTCGGTTTTCTCCGTCTCGACCGGGGTCGAGGGTCGGACCAGGTATGAACCCGGTCAGATCATAAACTCTCCATATCACGAGCCCCCCAGACCAAGCGTTCGGTCGATCCCGAGGGCTTGGTTTTTAACTGGGTTCGTCGTCAGGTGATGATCTCTGCGTGCTTCATTAAATGTCATATCACATTTAATGCGGTGGTCATTTTTCCTCGAGCGTTGTGAGTGTAAGGCCACATGTCTTCGTTGCGATTGATCTCGTCGTGGCTCACGTCATCCAAGCGACGGTTTCCGAATGCCTATTTCGGATTCGTGAGTTCAAACTTTCAAAACGTCTTCGAATCTTGATCGTTGATTTTGAATCAATCTCGATCGTTCAGATTCCCGAACACTCGTGCGGGAGTTTTAAAAGCGGTTCGTTGTCTTCGTAGGTTTCATTCTTCCCGTCTGGAATTTGAACCTTTGTCGTCGCCTTGCGCCTTCCCCGCACTCAAGCTTCCGTCTCACCGAATCGGTAAGTTTATTGGTCTTTTCTTTTTGTAGTTTACTGAAACGAGTAATGGCGGACGATAGGGCTTCTTTAGTACCCCATGCTGGTGATAGCAGTGATGCTTTTGCCTCTCCTGCTCCCGAACAGTCGGATAGTGATAACAAAACCCTAACCGTCCTCTGGCAGGAGTTCGCTGAAGTTTCTCAAAAAGGTTTTGAAAGAAAAACCGAAACTTCCCCTGTCCTTGTTGAGTCTGGATCTTCCAAGATCGTTGATTCTTCTAGGCAACCTCAAACCTCCGGGTCCAATGGTGGGCCTAGCTCTGTTCCTTCCGTTTATAATGGAGAAACCCTTCTTTCAGCTGTCCAAGATTTTGACCTTCCTTCCTCCTATCAGGTTAGGGCTCCCCACCCTGATGAGAGGGTTGATTCATCCCTTTCGGGTGAATTTTCTCTGTACATAGATGCACTTGGAAAGCGGGGTTCGCTTTCCCTTTTTTAATCCTTTATTCTCCGCAGTTTTGAATCATTGGGAACATTTGTCCCGGAATGCTCCTCCCCAATAGCCGGCGTCTCATCGTCGGCTTCTTGGGTTTGTGTTTTGAGCTTGGCATCACGCCATCTCTTTCTCTTTTTGTACATTTTCATGTTCTTTCTATCTCCCATCCTCCCGGATGGGTCTTTCTTTCCAAACGCAATAAGGCTGAACTTGATTGGAGGGGCAGCATCCTTGTCAAAGGAACTTGCCCTTCTAATCACAAAAGATGGCGCGAACGATACTTTTTCTGTCGAGCGCCTCCATCAGATCTTAACTTCCCGACCGCTGGAGGAGGTTTACTTCTTCGTCCGAAAGTAACCGGGGCCTTCCCTTGTCCAAAGAAGACGAGGCGGCCATCAGGAAGATCAAATCCATTCCGTGGTATCAAGAGATACATGGATATGAAATGGAGTATAACTCCATCCTTCAAGATCTTGGGGCTTGGCTCATTGTGAGCTTCTAACCATCATCCTTTGATTTGATCAAGTGATATATCTTGAATTCGATTCTTGTCCTTCTTCTTTGCGGTGCCTCCCATAACGAACCCCGAAAGCCTGCGGGTGAAGGCCGCTAGGGCCGTTGTGACAGCCGAACAACGATCGCCCGGGGTCTTGATCTGCAGATCAAGAGGCTTCTCTTCCCTCTCCCGACCCCTCTTACAGGGGTATCAGGAATATCAGGCTTGTAGCTGATGCTTCGGGTAAAGGGAAGAAACCAATGGTGGAAAGGGCTACCGTCTCCTCCTCCGTCCGAACCAAGAGGAGGCATGACACAATTGATGCTCCCTCCAACAAAAAATCCAAAGCTTCGACGGGTGGGGAGGAAGTCTTCATCCCCCAGTGGACCCTGAAGATGACCGACAGGGTTACTCGAGATCCCGAGAAAGCTGCAGTGGAGCTCCCTCGGTCTTGCTCCTTCGATCGCCGGGAATTTGAAGCCCTGGATGACACCTCCCTTGTTAGTCAATCTACAAGGTAACGGTCTTCTTGCTTACTTATGTTTTCATAATTTCTTATGACTTCTTCCGATATCTTCCGTCTTCCCCGGGAATGCCTGTGTTGAGCTTTTATCAACACATGGAAGCATTGAGCCGGGTTGGTCGCACCAGCTCCTTGCTGCAAACTTGTGAAGAGAAATTGGCCAAGGCCAATTCCGAAATAGACCAGCTGACTGCAGCTACGGTGGAGCTGCAGAAAAAGCATGAGGAAGAAGTGATCTCCCTCAAGGAAACTCTTGAAGCTTCAAGAATTCGCGTCTCTGCTTTGCCGAGCGCGAGGCCGGGAAGCAAAAGGCAGCTGCCACGTTGTTTGGTGACAGCCTTGAGATCAAAAGTAGGGATCTCGAAGAACATCTGAAGTTGGCAATCCCTAGCAAGTCTGAGCATATAAAGCCAGACCTTCGGAAGGAGTGCATTCGGAAATACCTGAACAGCGTACCTTTCTCCGAATTGCTAGGTTTCTACAACATTCAGGCTTACCGCATGGGGCAGAACGACGTTTGGGAGCAGATCCTTGGAACGATCCCCGACTTCGACACTGCTCCTTTTCGTGAGGTATTGTGAAACCCAGCCCTAACCTTGACCCGGAAACCTTGTTATTTGTAGGTCCGATGACCCGAAGTAAAGTAAGAAGTCAGCTTTGGGCCATCCCAGTAGAGGACTTGGTGTCTGGCTTTGAATCCATGAAGGTTGATGATGAGGTTCTATATATGGAAACAGAATCCTGATGAAGATCTAATTAGTTGATGGACTTGGAGTGCTCTCTATCTTGGTTTGAAGGCATTTCTACCTACTAGGTAAGTCACTTGACTTGTGTGCAAAACCCCTTTAGGTTTGGATTTGATCTGGGCCTTCAATTCCCTGTTTTGGCCTTGCTGTCAGCATTGGTCGACTGATTGGTCGATCGGGCCGATCGACCAATCCACTCGACCAATGGGTGTTGTCTTTGGCAATTAGGTTGATTCTTGCTCTATTTAAGTCTAACCTCGAGTCCACTTCGTATTTGCTGCCTCCAAACCCTCTGGAACGAACCAAAGACCTCTGCAAGTCATCTCTCTTGCATCCTTGGTGTTTTCTTGACGGATCTTCGTCGGAACTCTTCTTTTTGCATCAAAAGGTATGTCTACTCTCTCTTCTTCTCCTCCATCTTTGTTTTTCTTTCCTTTTTGAGTTGAGACAGTAGAAGAGATGCTGCATCCTCTGTTGCAAACATCTCTCGAACATGTTCTCATGATCATCCTAAGGATTTAAGGCTAGAACAATGATCTTAACCATGATCATTGCAAGCTTTTGAAGGATTCATGATCAAACCATGATTTAATCTCTGTTAATTTCCTAATCTGAATTCTGATCTCTTTGGATCTTCTTTCATTGATCATGTTAGTGGTTAATGGTTGTGTTTTCTTTCTATGATCCATAATCCATAGAATTCTAGTTGTTCTCTTCTACCTTACTATGTGTTCTTCATGATGCATGATAGTACATATATGGTAGGTTTTATTTCCTTATTTAGATTTATGCTTCTAAGCCCTATTCCATGAAGACCTATGCATGTTTTCATGTTTTCATTACCGAAAGCAATGATCCATCCTCCTATTGTTCTTGTCTTTGTTTTCTATTTCAAATTCATCAAGATCCATTTTTGATTTATTTATGGTAACTTTTTGTTTCCTAATTTGGATATTGATACCTTGATTTGATTAGTGTTTTGAGGTCCCCTATATGTTAGAATACTACTGATGTAGTCTACCCCTTGATTAGTACCCTTTTGAACCACCAAATTCGGATTTCATACCTTAAAACTCCGATTTTTAAGCTCGTCCGCATTGGTCGATCGATTGGTCGACTGGACCACTCGACCAATCCACTCGACCAATGAGTACAAGAACTCCAGAATTGGTCTATGTTGGATGTTTTGGTATCTTTTCTGTTAGGGATCTTTCCTAATATGTTGTATATACTTGTTTAGGACCTTCTTCTCAAGTTTGCCAAGATCTTACTTGATTTCTTAGGATTCTTTGCGAGTTATAAAAGGTAAGGATGGTTATTTCCTTAATTACATAGATAGCATGAATCTAGTTTCTATATTTGAATATCATTAATATGTTTCCTAAATTAGATTTTTACAATGATATACTACTGTTGCATAACTTTGATTACAGTAGCATTACTTATTCATATTGAAATGATTCATGTATGATTTACTTACCAATATTATACAAGTGATTGTAATACTGATTTCTTTCCATATATGGAGTTACCATATATGTGATGATATGTATTGATGCATGTGTATGCTTAAGTATGGTTTGGAAAGGAGAGGTGTCCTTTCGACACTTCTGTCCTTGGACTACTACGGGAATATTATGGGATGTTTCCCGGAGATGCCCTCTGGACACCTTCCTAAACCGTTGGATGACATGTCTAGGATTTGTCTAGTAGTGTTTGGCTAGGATGTCCTGTTATGTCAGACCCTAATCGGAGGGGTATTGAGACCGAACGACCCGTGGTAGCAATGGGGATTCATGGGCGCTCAAGACCGGTAACCAACCCGTGAGAGGACAGGAATCACATTGTGGGGGCCATTTATTGGTAGGGTTGCATATGGTTAGACTTGGGCTCACGGGTGCTTAAGACCGGTAACCAACCCGTGAGAGGACGTGAGAGCTTCCCGTTTACCATATGTGGATGATCAATAGGGTTGATGAGTCCGTAGTCCGAGTTGGTCGGTGCCATAGGATACGCCGACTCTAGTGTGAAGGATACCGGAAAGGATTGTCGTGGACGAGGAATGGAAGTATCTCGGATCCGACTTGATGTAACCAAGTAGAAGACTTGCATTTGGCTAGGTATTACCCCGACATGCGCCAGGTACTTATACCAAATGGTTGTGAGAGAGTGTGTTGACTTAACCCCCTGCCAAGGTTTGTCCCGAGGGATGAAGGACCCATTACCAATCGGCTGCTCAAGACCGGTGAAATGATCCGTGAGAGAATCCAAGATATCTTAAATGGTTGAGGATGTGAGTGGACTTTCCTAAAGAAGTACGGTGCTATGGCTTAAAGCATGTCCGCCAATAGAGACCAGCATACATAGAGTTAGATTCATTCATTCATTGTTTGTCTCATATCATATTGCATTTATGATTGTTCGGAATCCTGCCATTTATGTTATTATGGATTTTAATCGCCTTACCGAGTTTCTTTGAAACTCATTCCTTTGTTGTACAATGTTGTTAGACTATCCTGCAGTCTTGAGTACTATGACGGTCCCTATGAGGAAGCGCAAGGCGAAGAGACATATCTCCAGGAAGGTGATTGCGGTTACCACAATTACTCTGAAGATCCCGCGGGTGGTTATGCTCCGTACGATGCTTAGTCCGACCATTGAGTGGAAGCGTCCTTGTGCCATTTATGAGATCTATACCTACAAGGATGTCGTCTACAAAGTGGAGAATAATTTAGTTACCCAATGTACTTGCTACTGGGATTAGATTTTATCTAGTTTATTCTTTCGAGCTACTTTTCCGCTGGTTGTAAAGTGGGATTTTTGCTTCACTTTACTTATCTCGTTTGACACTCGATTATATCTATTATTCCGATTCGTTTATGATTCATTCTTTCATTATTGGATCTATGATTTATCTTCCGCACTCTTGTTATGGTTGTTCATGATTATGTTATTGTTTATGTGGGAGGTTGATCACTCGATACCTGATCTTCGGGCTGTGGATCACACTCTCGGGTATGCCGGATAGGGTACCGGCTGGGAGGGCGTGATGATTGGTATCGAGCCCAAGGTTCGAGGAGATCCTAACCACAAAAGACAACAACTGAACATTCCCGAGTCACCGATCCGAAATGACTCTTCTACTCTTAGAAGTGAATAATAGAACACCTGAATTAGAAACTTGACCTTTGAGGCATAACGAACATTTCGAATAACATACCATAATTATACTTGAACAAATGTCACTAATGCAAGGAAAAGAAAGTTACATAACATACAATAATTAAAGAGAAACAAAATGAACTTCATTAATTTCAAAAGTTTTTACAATGATTACATCCGAAATGCATAAATGGAAAATCCTAAAGTACGGTCTATCTAGGTGATCTACTCCGATCTCTCGTATGCTCCGAACTCCTCTCGCTAGCTGAGTCACCCGATGCTCTATCCTCGTCTCGTCGAGACTCCATCCTCTCGTACATCTGCTCTGTCCGACCTCCATCCTCTCTAGCATGGAAGTCATCGATCTCATCTGTGCACCAAGATCTGAAGTCTCCGGAACCGCATGTGAAGGGCCGCTTGCCTCGAAGTGTGATGAAGGAAACTCATGATGCACGAGCTCAGCCTCGCGCATATCTCGTATCATCTCCGGCCTGATCATCACTATCGGGACCGATATCCTCTCCTCCATCCTCTGATCCCTCATCCTCATCCTCTCGATTCATCATCATCCTCACCCTCCGGACCAGGAGATCTCTCTAACGATGTAGTCTCATCCGTCGAATGGTCCGAGTCCCAATGGGGTATCCCCGTGATCTAGTGTCCATCGGTGTATCCTCGAAACTCACCCCGAAATGCCCGAAGATCAAAGTCGAAGCCTCCCATAGCAAAGGTTCCGCATGCTAGGCCGCGAGAACTAAGTCCAGCATGACCTGCTGAATGATGTAGGAAAGATCGATCTCGAAGCCCATGTAGATGCGGTAGATGACCAAGGCCTCCATCACCGTGACCCGATGGTGATGTCCGGCTTTCGGCATGATGTTTCGGCCGACTATGCGACCGATAATACGTGCAGAACCCGTCATCCGTCCGCTAGTCCACGGTGTGTAGCATCGACGGCTATCCCATAGCGTAGAGCATATCTCGCGAAGCTCGTACGGCATCGATGGCTGTCCCGGATCTGCTCCTGCAGGTATCCACACACACTGCTGTGGGATAGTAAGGGACTGCAAGATCTCGGCCGGTGTCCGGGTAGAGAAGCGAATCCGAGTCCGAAGGACCCCGCTCCCGAGGACAAGTCCGAGTGGATGTCCCCGGCCCCGAGCCTCCTCTGTGTAAGTAAGGTTGCCGAAGAACAACCTCACTAGCTCCGGGTATACCGGCAAATCCTCGGTGAAGAGGTGAGTCCACTGTAAAGTGTCGAACCTCTGCCGGATCCTAAAGGCTCTGAGCTGGCGTAAGTGAAGTAGACGCCCCATCTCGATGTTACAATAGCTGAAGTAGGCCTCGTACGAAACTCGGCCTGAGGTGTGTCAAATAGGTCCGGTCTCCTAACCTCCTCTCTAGGCTCGAAAGGAACCTGACCTCTGCCCCTAAGAGCACCTACGATGCGACCTCGACCTCTACCTCCTCCTCGTCCTCCCCTCTCGCATGATGTATCCGTGGAAGAGACAAGAGACATTTCCAATTAGTGCTATTTCAAGATTTGAGCCAAAAGGGTATTTTCGTAATTTTTCGGAAAGTTTCAAATTTGGGGGAAATTTGATTTGAACATTCTAGCATGTGCGCAATACTTGGAATTTCATGTCTATGAAGTTGTTTTGATGAAAATCGATCGAAAACTTGGATTAAAGCGAAAAATTCAGCAAGAAGAAATTTGGGGATTTTGCAATTTAGGTCAAAATTGGATTTTTGAAAAGTTGAAATTGGTTAAATCAAATTGTATGGACCTATCTACAATGTCATCTTGAGCATGTAGCATTTGATCTCGTGCGAAAATTTCAAGCGGTTTGAGAGAAAACGAAATTTTTCTAAAGATATCGATTTCGATATAAAACTTTGCGAGATGAGCACCAAATGTGTTAAAACTTGTTGTCTATGCATGTCATTGTGTTTAAAACCTAGGGAATATGTTTCTAAGCATTCCTAAGCATGATTTCTAGCATTGGATACAAGTAAAGCATGGTTTTATTGAAATGCAAGCATGAGAAGATGATAATGGAAGGAAGAATGAGAGATTTACCTTGTTTGTGAAGATGGTGTGTTGTGGTGTTGTTGTGGAAGCACTAAATCACCTCAAGAACACTTGTGGGAACTCTTGGATATTTTCCCTAGAGCTCTCTCACCTTTGGAAGAAGTTAGAATGAGGTTGGAATGTGGAAATGAGGCTTATAATGCGAATTTTCGCATTACGTCTTCATTGGTCGACTTGATTGGTCGACTGGGTCACTCGACCAACCACTCGACCAATGGTCACAGTGACCTCATTTGCTGTTGAATTTTTGGAAAATGTGATTTTTGCCTTATGGAATATTGTTTGATGACTATATGGATATATTTGAGCATGATTTAAGATTTCCAATCTTTTGGTCAAGTGGATTTTTGATGATTTTAAGTAAAGAGTGGAAGCAAGTTGTTGATGATGTTCTTGGATATCTTGCTTCTGATTTGGAAACCAAGGTGATACACTAGGTGGGAAAAGTTAAAGAAGAGAAGGGAGTTTCACCTTGGGGAGCTCCGGTCTTGTTCGTCAAGAAGAATGACGGTAGTATGCGCTTGTGCATCGACTACCGTGAGTTGAATAAGTTGACTATCAAGAATAGATATCCGCTGCCCAGAATCGATGATCTCTTCGATCAGTTGAAGGGTGCAGTTGTGTTCTCGAAGATTGACTTAAGGTCCGGATATCACCAATTGAAAGTGAAGTCTAGTGATATCTTCAAGACAGCTTTCCGAACGCGGTATGGTCACTACGAGTTTAGAGTCATGCCCTTCGGATTGACCAATGCTCCTGCGGTGTTCATGGACCTCATGAACCGAGTATTTCATGATGTGCTTGATAAGTTTGTGATTGTTTTCATTGATGACATCTTGATCTATTCGAAGAGCGAAGAAGAGCATGCGAGTCATCTAAGTTTCACTTTGCAAAGGTTGCGGGAAAAGAAGTTGTTTGCTAAGTTTAGCAAGTGTGATTTCCGGCTTAAGAGAGTGGTTTTCCTTGGTCATGTGGTTTCAGCCGAAGGTATTCGTGTCGATCCCGAAAAGGTCCAAGTCGTGGCTGATTGGGAGAGACCGAAGTCGATAACGGAAATAAGAAGTTTTCTTGGATTGGCGGGTTACTACCGAAGGTTTATTGAGAACTTTTCTCGGTTGGCTGCTCCTATGACTAAGTTGACCAGGGAAAGAAGAGAAGTTTGTTTGGTCTGACGCCTTTGAGAAGAATTTCCAAGAGTTGAAAGATAGATTGACAAGTGCCCCGGTTTTGACTATACCGATAGTTCCGGTGGTATGACAGTTTATACCGATGCGTCAAAGATTGGTTTGGGTTGTGTACTGATGCAACATGGCAAGGTCGTAGCCTATGCTTCTCGGCAATTGAAGGATTATGAGCGGAATTACCCCACTCACGATCTAGAACTTGCCGCCGTTGTCTTTGCTTTGAAGATTTGGAGACATTATCTTTACGGTGAGAAGATTGCCATTTTCACGGATCATAAGAGTTTGAAATACTTCTTTACCCAAAAGGAGTTGAACATGAGACAAAGGAGATGGTTGGAACTAGTCTCCGATTATGATTGTGATATTCAGTATCATCCTGGGAGAGCAAATGTTGTTGCTGATGCTCTTAGTAGGAAGAACCAGAAGAAGACTTTGGATTTGAATGCTTTGAGTTTACCATTGTGGTCTTCTATTGAGAGTTTTGGTTTGGAAATCGTCCCCGAGAATTCCGATTTTATTCTTTCTCGCCATGACGGCAAGATCTGGTCTTAGAAATAAGATTGTTGCTCTGCGAGTTCGATCGGGAGTTTTTGACCAAAGTTGAGAAGATTTCTTCGGATCTCGAGTCGGACCACGACTTTGGTATATCCATGGATGGTGCTTTGTTGTTTAGAGGAAGACTGTGTGCCGGCAAACGATGAAGTTAAGAAAGAAATATTGAAGGAAGCACACCAATCAGTCTTTCTTGTACACCCGGAAGCACCAAGATGTACAAGGACTTGAAGGAACATTTTTGGTGGATTGGTCTAAAGGCGGATGTTGATGATTTTGTTGCCAAGTGTGAGACTTGCCAGCGTGTGAAAGCCGTTCGACAACCTCCATCCGGATTACTTCAACCCCTTCCTATTCCTAGTTGGAAGTGGGAAGATATCTCCATGGACTTTGTGACTAGCTTGCCTCGGACAAGTAAAGGCAATGACACCTGTGTGGGTGATTGTTGATAGGTTGACCAAATCAGCCCATTTCATTCCTATGAAGATCACTCATACTCTGGATAAGCTAGCCGGGCTTTATGTGGATAATGTGGTTCGTCTGCATGGTGTGCCATTGAGTATTGTCTCGGATCGTGATCCTAGGTTCACCTCAAGGTTTTGGAATAGTTTGCAGAAGGCCTTGGGAACCCAATTGAACTTGAGTACAGCTCATCACCCACGGTCGATGGACAATCCGAGCGGACAATTCAGACATTGGAAGACATGCTCAGATCTTGTGTGGTGGATATGGGTGGAAATTGGGATGAACACCTAGCTTTGGTTGAGTTTGCCTATAACAACAGGTTATCAAGCAACAATAGGCATGGCTCCATTCAAGGCTTTGTATGGTAGTACTTGTAGGACACCTTTGTCTTGGACTGAGACAGTTGAAAGAAAAGTCTTAGGTCCTGAGATGATTGAAGCTACAAGTGCTATGGTAGATATGATAAGAGAAAGGATTAAGTCTGCCTTGATCAGAGAGTAAATCTTATGCTTGATAAGAGAAGGACCGATTTGGAATTTCAAGTTGGAGAGAAAGTCTTTCCGAAGGTCTCACCAATGAAGGGTGTGATGAGATTCAATGTTAAGGGAAAGCTTAGCCCTCGTTACATTGGACCTTTCGAGATTTTGGAAAAGGTTGGACCTGTTGCGTATCGATTAGCATTACCTCCGTCTCTTGCTGGTGTGCACAATGTGTTCCATATTTCGATGCTCCGAAAATACATAGAGAATCCGGAACACATTTTGCAGCAAGCACTCGAAGGACTTAGTGCTGATTTGACCTATGATGAAGAACCGGCCGAAATCCTGGATAGGAAGGACAAGCAGCTGCGGAATCGCGCCATTCCTTTGGTGAAGATTCGGTGGAAGAACCATACCCTGAAGAAGCTTCTTGGGAGAAGGAAGAAGACATGAAGGAGAAGTTTCCTTACCTCTTTGGAAGCACGGAGTACGCTTTCAATTTCGGGGACGAAATTTCTTTAAGGGGGGGAGAATGTGAAACCCAGCCCTAACCTTGACCCGGAAACCTTGTTATTTGTAGGTCCGATGACCCGAAGTAAAAAAAAGTTGGGTGTTTGGGCCCCCCCCACAAGGGGGGGGGGTGGGGCGCGTTTAAAACAAAGGGGTTTTTGTGGGGTTTTTTTTTTGGGGGGGGGATTCCGATGAAGATCTAATTAGTTGATGGACTTGGAGTGCTCTCTATCTTGGTTTGAAGGCATTTCTACCTACTAGGTAAGTCACTTGACTTGTGTGCAAAACCCCTTTAGGTTTGGATTTGATCCGGGCCTTCAATTCCCTGTTTTGGCCTTCTTTGTCGACATTGGTCGATCGATTGGTCGATCCCAGGCCGATCGACCAATCCACTCGACCAATGGGTGCTTGTCTTTGGCAATTAGGTTGATTCTTGCTCTATTTAAGTCTAACCTCGAGTCCACTTCGTATTTGCTGCCTCCAAACCCTCGGAACGGACCAAAGACCTCTGCAAGTCATCTCTCTTGCATCCTTGGTGTTTTCTTGACGGATCTTCGTCGGAACTCTTCTTTTTGCATCAAAAGGTATGTCTACTCTCTCTTCTTCTCCTCCATCTTTGTTTTTCTTTCCTTTTTGAGTTGAGACAGTAGAGAGAGATGCTGCATCCTCTGTTGCAAACATCTCTGAACATGTTCTCATGATCATCCTAAGGATTTAAGGCTAGAACAATGATCTTAACCATGATCATTGCAAGCTTTTGAAGGATTCATGATCAAACCATGATTTAATCTCTGTTAATTTCCTAATCTGAATTCTGATCTCTTTGGATCTTCTTTCATTGATCATGTTAGTGGTTAATGGTTGTGTTTTCTTTCTATGATCCATAATCCATAGAATTCTAGTTGTTCTCTTCTACCTTACTATGTGTTCTTCATGATGCATGATAGTACATATATGGTAGGTTTTATTTCCTTATTTAGATTTATGCTTCTAAGCCCTATTCCATGAAGACCTATGCATGTTTTCATGTTTTCATTACCGAAAGCAATGATCCATCCTCCTATTGTTCTTGTCTTTGTTTTCTATTTCAAATTCATCAAGATCCATGTTTGATTTATTTATGGTAACTTTTTGTTTCCTAATTTGGATCTTGATACCTTGATTTGATTAGTGTTTTGAGGTCCCCTATATGTTAGAATACTACTGATGTAGTCTACCCCTTGATTAGTACCCTTTTGAACCACCAAATTCGGATTTCATACCTTAAAACTCTGATTTTTAAGCTACTGTCTGCATTGGTCGACTGATTGGTCGACTGGACCACTCGACCAATCCACTCGACCAATGAGTACAGCAACTCCAGAATTGGTCTATGTTGGATGTTTTGGTATCTTTTCTGTTAGGGATCTTTCCTAATATGTTGTATATACTTGTTTAGGACCTTCTTCTCAAGTTTGCCAAGATCTTACTTGATTTCTTAGGATTCTTTGCGAGTTATAAAAGGTAAGGATGGTTATTTCCTTAATTACATAGATAGCATGAATCTAGTTTCTATATTTGAATATCATTAATATGTTTCCTAAATTAGATTTTTACAATGATATACTACTGTTGCATAACTTTGATTACAGTAGCATTACTTATTCATATTGAAATGATTCATGTATGATTTACTTACCAATATTATACAAGTGATTGTAATACTGATTTCTTTCCATATATGGAGTTACCATATATGTGATGATATGTATTGATGCATGTGTATGCTTAAGTATGGTTTGGAAAGGAGAGGTGTCCTTTCGACACTTCTGTCCTTGGACTACTACGGGAATATTATGGGATGTTTCCGGAGATGCCCTCTGGACACCTTCCTAAACTGTTGGATGACATGTCTAGGATTTGTCTAGTAGTGTTTGGCTAGGATGTCCTGTTATGTCAGACCCTAATCGGAGGGGTATTGAGACCGAACGACCCGTGGTAGCAATGGGGATTCATGGGCGCTCAAGACCGGTAACCAACCCGTGAGAGGACAGGAATCACATTGTGGGGGCCATTTATTGGTAGGGTTGCATATGGTTAGACTTGGGCTCACGGGCGCTTAAGACCGGTAACCAACCCGTGAGAGGACGTGAGAGCTTCCCGTTTACCATATGTGGATGATCAATAGGGTTGATGAGTCCGTAGTCCGAGTTGGTCGGTGCCATAGGATACGCCGACTCTAGTGTGAAGGATACCGGAAAGGATTGTCGGGGACGAGGAATGGAAGTATCTCGGATCGACTTGATGTAACCAAGTAGAAGACTTGCATTTGGCTAGGTATTACCCCGACATGCGCCAGTACTTATACCAAATGGTTGTGAGAGAGTGTGTTGACTTAACCCCCGCCAAGGTTTGTCTCGAGGGATGAAGGACCCATTACCAATCGGCTGCTCAAGACCGGTGAAATGATCCGTGAGAGAATCCAAGATATCTTAAATGGTTGAGGATGTGAGTGGACTTTCCTAAAGAAGTACGGTGCTATGGCTTAAAGCATGTCTGCCAATAGAGACCAGCATACATAGAGTTAGATTCATTCATTCATTGTTTGTCTCATATCATATTGCATTTATGATTGTTCTGGAATCCTGCCATTTATGTTATTATGGATTTTAACTGCCTTACTGAGTTTCTTTGAAACTCATTCCTTTGTTGTACAATGTTGTTAGACTATCCTGCAGGTACTGAGTACTATGACGGTCCCTATGAGGAAGCGCAAGGCGAAGAGACATATCTCCAGGAAGGTGATTGCGGTTACCACAATTACTCGAAGATCCCGCGGGTGGTTATGCTCCATACGATGCTTAGTCCGACCATTGAGTGGAAGCGTCCTTGTGCCATTTATGAGATCTATACCTACAAGGATGTCGTCTACAAAGTGGAGAATAATTTAGTTACCCAATGTACTTGCTACTGGGATTAGATTTTATCTAGTTTATTCTTTCGAGCTACTTTTCCGCTGGTTGTAAAGTGGGATTTTTGCTTCACTTTACTTATCTGTTTGACACTCTGATTATATCTATTATTCCGATTCGTTTATGATTCATTCTTTCATTATTGGATCTATGATTTATCTTCCGCACTCTTGTTATGGTTGTTCATGATTATGTTATTGTTTATGTGGGAGGTTGATCACTCGATACCTGATCTTCGGGCTGTGGATCACACTCTCGGGTATGCCAGATAGGGTACCGGCTGGGAGGGCGTGACAGGTATGCCACCCAGAGGTCTTCGGGAAAGTTGGTATGGATCTCCCAGACTGGGCTCAGGGAGTAGATGATCCTTTTCCAGCTGACCCTCAATATGAGGCATATCTAGATGACGAGCCGGCACTTCCAGAGGAGAAATCACAAGCCGAGTCTCAAGTTGTTGCTGTAAAGGATTCAGCCGATGCCACTCTTGAGGAAGGCTCTTCTCATGGTCCTGAGAAAAGTCATCCCGACCAGGGTCCCTCGGGCAACAATGAAGAAAAGGCTTAGGGAGTTGTTCTTTTGTAAAGATATACCCTCAATATAATGAATAGACATTTCTTTATTCATGTTGGCCTCAAAATTTCCTCGTCTCCTGCCGAAGTATTGCCTTGAATATCAAAGTATTAATGATAAAACTTATCACTTAACTCTTCATTCTTCGCCGAATAATGATCTTGTAGAAATATTGTGAAGATGCGTTTCGGGAAGATGCGTTAATCTTCCCCACTACTTCATTTATTGCAAAGTCCGCACGTTTCCCTTCTGCGAAGTTCAAACGTTTTCCTGCTTTTGTGTACCATTCACTGTTTCCAATGAATCGGAAATACATCCATTATTTTAATGGCGGTCACGACGATTGGAGGTTTCTCTCGCATCGGTGCTCGCTTCCACATGTTTCCATGTGGCATTCCTTCGACCGTCGATCTTGCTTTTTGCGGATTTCGAAGCGTCGTTTCTATCTGGGTCGTCGGTTGTCCTTAGCCTTCAACCGTCATCTTATACCTGAGGCTATTTAAAGCCTTCGTGGGTACTCTCCATCTATCCTGACTTCTGCAAGATAGATTTGCTAAAGTGCCAAAGCAACCTTTCGTCCTTCGGCTTGCCTCCGTATTCCTCGTACTCCAACGACAGCTCTATCCATTTCTGAACAAGTGAGTTTTTTGATTTCTCATCTCTTTTCCCTCTTCCCCCCGAAGTAAACTGCACAGTAGTTATACTTGGGGTTTAGTTTGTGGTCTGTCAGAAGCTTTTAGAAAACTAGGGTTTCCCCATTGTTGCGGTCGTTTATTTCTGTACTGATACGGCTGTTTTTTTTTTGTTTTGCATAGTGGCTCCCAAGATCAACCCAGACTTTATCAGAGCAAAATCTCGTAAGAAAAGCGTTCCGTCGTTGGTGGTTGGGGCCAGTGCGGTGGTTTCAACTAGTGAATCCTCCAAGCGTAAGGCGACTGCTGGCGGTGAATCTTCAAGTCAGATTCCTGCAGCTTCTGTTGATGCCGTCCCTGCGCCTCCTTTGCCCGAAGTGACCGCTCGTCTTTCCCAGGAAGATCTTGATCACTCCGTTGCCGATGGTGCTGCCGGCAATCCTGGCTGGTGAGCTTTGTTGGTGAGCTTTGTCGGTGCACCCCCGAAGGAGACTCTTCGGGCATCCGAGGCAACTATGTTGGCGTCGATGAAGGTGTGGTCCCAGCGGTGCTGCTCCTATTTCTAACTCCAATGCTTGTTTGGCATCCTCCTCCTCTCCTTCTGAGTTGGAGGATTTTGCTACCAGGAAGCGCCGTCGGATGACAAGTGATGAAGCTCAGCCTTTGCTTGGTGTAGTTCGTCCTTCTCATCCTTCGCCTGAATTAGTGTCAAACGAGTTTGACAGAGTGTTGGAATGGTGTCTTGCTGCTCAAATGACTTCGAGAGCGCAGTTCTTTCCAAACTTCCAGATGAAGTCTTTACTGAAGTCACCGATGATGTAAGTCTTTCTTCATTATCCTCCGATTTTGAAAAAATACTTCTCTACTCCTCGCTAACTCGAAAGTTGTTTGCAGGGAGTCTTGCTTTGGTAACTTCCACAACCAAGTGGAAGCGGTTTACTAGACTCGATGGGTTGAGCAATGAAGTTTCTAGGCTTCGAGAAATCTCCGAAGCTAAAGATGTTGAGATTGCTCGCCTTCGGAATCTAGCTTGGGAGGTGGTAGGAGAAAAGAATTCGATGATTGGTCGTCTTCGGTCGGACTTGGATGATGCCGGGAGAAGATCCGGCGACTGGAGCGGACAGTTGGAAAGTCGGGAGCTAAAGGATCTGAAACATTACTCGAAAGGCAAGCTGTCGTTCCTTTGCCCGAATCCCTTCCAACCGATGTTCGCAGAGCTGCGTCTTCAAGTATTTACACGGTAAGCCTTTTGTTGATATGCTGAATGCTTATAACTTGCAGGCGTACGGGATGGTGAGAAAGAAGTATGGGAATCAATATTAAGGAAAGATCCTCATTTTGATACGAATCCCTACGATCTTGTTTCCCATCCTGAAGTATTTACCGACACAGGTATTCCTCCTCCCGATTGGACCAAGGATAAGATTGATCCTCCACCTTCCGATCCGGATATTATGCAATATCTGGAAGATTCTCCTGTTTATTCTCCGCTGGAAGAAGTCAATTATGACGAGCTTGTGCCGATTGTGAGTTTGGTCGAGGACCATTCTTCTCCTGGACAAGCTGGACAAAGAGTATGAAATTGAGGAGGATTTTCTGAATATCGAAATATTTTTGTAATCCTCATTTCTTCTCTTCTTTTCCTTGACTCCCCACCAATGGTTGACTCATATGTTTGTTCTGGCAAAGTCGCGTCGATCTTGTATAACTTGTTAACAGTCACCTGTAATGACTTTCTTCTTTGATCAAAGATTGTATCCAGCTCTTGTAATTATTTTGATACTGGCCTCTTTGGATCTTCTGAAGAAATAAGAAATTACTTTATCTTTGAACTTTGCTAGCCACTTGAATCGCCGTTGCATTAGGTCTTAGTTGTGCGGAAACAATGCCTATACTTAAGGATTTCCGGAGAAATACAATAAGTCTGAGAAGGAACTCACTCGGGTTTTAAACCGATGCCTTATACTTAAGGATTTCCGGAGAAAAACAATAAGTCTGAGAAGGAACTCACTCGGGTTTTAAACCGATGCCTTATACTTAAGGATTTCCGGAGAAATACAATAAGTCTGAGAAGGAACTCACTCGGGTTTTAAACCGATGCCTTATACTTAAGGATAATTCAAAAATTCAATAAGTCTTGAAGGAACTCACTCGGGTATCAAACCGATGCCTTGCAAAAGGAACTCACTCGGATTTTCATCCGATGCCCCGACTTAAGAAAGTTTGAAAAATTTTCCATAAGCGTTGCAGTGTTGAAGGACCCACACGAATTTTCATCCGATGCCTTATAGTTGGATCTTGTTCTTGAATGTGGTGTATGATGCCCCCCAATCAAAAGATAGTTTGTTGAAAACCAAAAATTGCATTGATTGAGTTGAAAATGATTACATCACGAACAAAATCGAAATCATCCTCAAGGATAAAACTTTTTGAGATGCCTAGCATTCCACGGACGATCCAACTCTTTACGGGAATCAATGTTCTTCAGCTGTAAGCTCCTCGAACCGACCGGTTTCACAACCATATAAGGTCCTTCCCAGGAAGGGTCTAACTTTCTTTGGTGACGTGGGTCGGAAGCTAGGGTGTTTCTCAACACCAAATCTCCGGCTAAGTGCGACGATTCTTCACTCGAGTATTATAATGAGACGCTATCCTTCTTTGATAATGTTGAGTTCGTGCTATTGCCTTTGCCCGAACTTCGTCCAACAAATCAAGACTATCAAGCGAGTCCTTGTTCATTTGCTTTTTCCTCGAACTCACGATCCCGTAACGTCCCCACCATTATCTCCACAGTGCCAATGCTTCGGATCCATATGCCAACCTTGAATGGAGTTTCTCCTGTAGGTGTTCGAACCGTAGTTCTATAAGCCCACGATACGTTATGTAGTTCTTCGACCCAAGAAGCTTTGTCAGCTTCGAGTCTTCTCTTTATTCCTTCCAGTAGCGTTCGGTTAGTAACCTCTACCTGCCCATTGCTTTGGGGGTATGCCACCGAGGACATACGATGCTCGATCATATATGTTCCACGAAATTGCTCAAATTGTGGACAGTCGAATCCGAGTACCATGGTCGGTGACAATTATCTTTGGAATCCCAAAGCGATATATGATTGATTCAAGCACAAATTTCTCCACTTTTTTCTCGGTAATTGTCGCCGGTTGCAGCTTCTACCCATTTTGTGAAGTAATCAATTGCTACTATCGGATATTCCCGTCCGCTGATGCCTTGGTGAATTTGCCCATGATATCAATTCCCCACATTGCAAAGGGAATAGGATTTAGAATTGAAGTCATAATTTCCGCCGGGCGCTTAAATCTTGTAGCATGAATTTGACAATTACTACATCGACGAACGTAGTCCATAGCAGCCTCTTGGATCTTAGGCCAATATAACCCAAGTCTTAGAATTTTGTGGGCCAGGGCTCTGCCACCCATGTGAGCGCCACAAATTCCTTCATGAACCTCAGCCAAAGCTGATTTTGCTCCTTCGGGGCCTATACATCTCATAAGGGGTCCAGCATAAGATCTTTTGTATAATCTCCCATTCTGAATGACAAATCTAGTTGATCGAATCTTGATCAACCTTGCCTCTCTTTGGATCCTCGGGTAACTTGTCATCTCTTAGATATTCAATTATTGGATCCATCCGGCAACGTTCGCTTCAATATAAGAAATTTCTTTCTCATGATAACTTGGAAAAGTTACCTCTTCAATGTAGACCGAAGGGTCTAGATTCTTTTCCTTGGCATTGGCTAGTCGGGATAGCTCATCGCCACTGAATTTTCATTCCTCGAAATCTGAGATATCTTCAAATTCCGGAATTGGTTCCGAAATGCCCGCACTATCTCCCGATATTTTTGCAAGCGTGGTTCCTTAATGCCATACTCCCCCTGGACTTGGTTGACTATAAGTCGAGAGTCACTATAAATAGTAACATCTGCAATAGCTAATGCTTTTGACAACCAAAGTCCTGCTATCGTGGCCTCATACTCCGCTTCGTTATTACTTGCATCAAATGCGAATCTCAAAGCATATCGAATAATAAATCCTCGCTGGACTTTTTAATAGAATTCCAACGCTTTGCTCCATCTTTATTACTCGAACCATCCACATATACCTCCCAAGTGGTTGGTATAATGGGATCTTCAATGGTGGGTTCCACTTGGTGCAGGTAGTTTCTACTACAAAGTCGGCTAATGCACGAGCCTTGATTGCGATTACGGGCTTAAAGCTCACTTGGAACTCACTTAGCTCAACCGACCAGGATACCATCCTTCCGGACAAATTAGGTTTGTTAAGAACTTTACTAAGAGGAAAAGTTGTAAATACCTCAATTGGATGAGCCCGAAAATATGGCCTTAGCTTCTGGCGGCCATCATGAGAGCCAGAGCACGCTTTTCAATCTGCGAATATCTCGTCTCCGCATCCAGCAACACGTGGCTTACATAGTAAATCGGCCACTTGTTTCTTATCTTTCTCCCGAACAAGTACTGCACCGACCGCGGAAAGGGATGTCGCTAGATATAGCTGTAATATTTCCCCCTTCTCTCGGCTCAGACGGGATCGGTGGTTGTCCAAGTGCTTCTTTTAATTCCTCGAAAGCTTTTACGGCACTCTTCGATCCACTTTGCTTCCTTACCGCCCTTCAGGTCTTTAAGTGCCTTAAAGAAAGGCAAACATTTTTCTCCGGACTTGGAGATAAATCGATTTAAGGCAACAACTCTCCTGTCAAACATTGTACATCCCGAACAGTTTTGGGAGCCTCCATATCAATCGAGCTTGTATTTTGGCGGGATTTGCCTCAATTCCCCTTTGTGATACCATGAAACCCAAGAATTTGCCCGAGGAGACTCCAAAGGCACATTTTTTCGGGGTTCAACTTCATTTGATGTTTCCTCGATCTTGAGAAAACCTCGATCAAATCTGCAATGTGATCTGCTTTTGTAAAGCTTTTCACCACAGATGTCGTCAACATATGCTTCAACATTCTTTCCTATCAGCTCTTTGAAAATCTTGTTGACGGCCCTCGATATGTTGCTCCTGCATTCTTCAGGCCAAAAGGCATGACCTTGTAATAATAGCTTTCGCGATCAGTCATGAAAGCCGTATACTTCTCATCCTCCTTATTCATAAGGATCCGATTATACCACGAGTAGGCATCCATGAAACTTAAAGTTTCATATCCTGCGATAGCATCTATCAAGAGGTCAATCCGAGGCAACGGGTAGCAATCTTTTGGGCAAGCTTTGTTTAGATCCGTGTAGTCTCAGTACACATCCTCCACTTCCCATTCGCCTTTTTCACCATCACCACGTTGGCCAACCAAGTTGGGCACTCGATTGGTTCTATGAAACCAGAATTTTTAAGTTTTTCAACTTCGTTCCGAACGGCTTTATACTTTTCAATTGAGAAATTTCTTCTTTTACGTATCACTTGGTTTCGCCTTAGGGTCTATCCGAGTTTGTGCTCTGCAATGGCCCGATCGATCCCCGGCATCTCCTCGGCAGACCATGCGAATACATCCTTATTCCGTTGAAGAAATAACTTCAACTCATCTTTAAACTCTTCCAAACTGTTCGGACCCGACATAAGTAATCTTTTTCGCATCCTCGGTACACAGCTGGATTTGCTCCAGTTTCTCTACTAGTTCGGGCCTTTGCATCTCTGTCTCTTCCCGATCATCTCGAACTTCTATGGGGAGGGCAGTAACCTTCCTCGGACCCTCCTTGTCTTTTAAATAGGCCACATAACACTGCCGAGATCTTCTCTGGTCGAGAGGAGACTTGACCAATTCCCATATCAGTCGGGAATTTTATCTTCAGGTGCTTTGTCGAAACAATAGCACCTATCTTGGATAAAGATGGTCGCCCGAGAATCATATTATAGGCTGGTAGTTCTCGAACCACCAAAAAGTTGATTTGGACAGTTGTTTCTTTGGGAAAACTTCCAATGGAAAGATCCAACTGAACCGATCCTTCCGCTCTACTGCAGATGACCCCCGCAAAGCCATATAGGTGTGTAGATGAAGGTTTCATCAAGTCCCGATCCACCTTCAATTTTTGATACACTTCATAGGAAATTAGGTCAGTGCAGACCTGTATCAATCAATACTCTATGCACTTCCCGTCGTGCAATCTCTACCTTGATGACTATCGCATCATCATGAGGTAAACAAACGTCTCTTTCGTCTTCTTCGCTAAAGGTGATAGAATCTTCACCATTCAGCTTCTTCCGCTTCTGCGCTTCTCCGGCTCCAACGAATTTGGATTTGGTTTTTAAACTCCGGAATGATTCGGGCTCTGGACCCCCGAAGATGGTAAGGATCGGTGACCGAGTAGCAGCTTCAATCACCTCCTTGCCTTTTTTGGACTTCGGGGCCTCCCTTGATCGTTCTGAACTAACCGAACGATTCCTTTTAGGGGCAGCCGCCCGTGGCCCACGTGGCTCCTCCCTTCTCCCCGCTAACAAAACTGGACAGATGTCCCCGAGATATTAATCTCTCAATATCCGCCTTCGTATGACGACACTCATTAGTATAATGACCATAGTCCTTGTGGAATCGGCAATACTTTTCCCGATCCTGCTGCTCTCCGGGTTTCAAAAGAATTTTAGGCGGCCACTTCAAAATATTTTTTCTTTTGAGGATATTCAAAATATCAGCCCGAGGAGCATTCAATGGAGTGTACTCACTTCTGTCGGGGGATCTTTGGCGCCAAGGTTGGGATCTTCCAACCCGATCACGAACATTCTTCTTTGGCTTCTGCTTCTGCTTAGGAGCCTTTTGTTCCTTACTTGGAGACTTTATTATCTCCTTGGCGCGCATCTAGAATCTCCATGACTTCAGCTCGCTTCGGCATCTCTCGTACCAGCTCAAGCATAAGTCGTGGGTATATCCTGTAGTAATAACTCCAGGAGTTTCCGATTTGTGAGTCCTGTGAATAGAGCGGTTCACGGCTACTGTTCATCCAAGTTTTCTATCTCCATCGTCACTTTGTTGAATCTTTTCAAAAATTCTCCGATCGATTCGTTCTTTCCTTGTTTGACAAGAAACAAGGTTTCTTCCGTTTTCTTAACTCCGTATCCCACTTGGAATCGCCCTATGAATTGAAGCGCCAATTCGTCAAAGTTTACGATCCTTCCCGAGGGGAGGTTAGAAAACCACTTTTTTGCCGCTCCAGTTAGAGATGAACCGAAAACCCTGCATAAAATTTCATCATAATTACCTGAAACTGCCATGGTCTGTTGGTAATAGCCGATGTGAGCTGTTGGATCTCCGGAGCCATCGAATGTTGAGAAGGTAGGCAAACGGAAGTTATGGGGAAACCGATATCCCGCAATTGGCTCAGCAAAAGGAGTCTTCCGAATGACTGAGTAAATAACCTCAGTTATTCTTCCCTTAGCCAATTGCCCTAACTTCTCATTGATGTTGGCCAACGGGTCAACAAATTGAGAACGCGATTCACACAAACACTCTCCCTAAGATTGAAAGCAAAACCACTGCAGGGACGAGTGGGACAAAGAAGCCCTCTCAGGAAACAAAAGGGACTGGCACGAATGCCTCCCTGAAGCACTCTGGGCCTACCGCACAACTGTACGGGGGGCAAGGCAAGCAAGATTATCAGGAAAACTACTGCGCTAACGCGCCCTCTATTAGGTTGTTCTGGCGCGCGCCTTACTCTTGCTAACTACTAGAATTTTTGGTAAGAATGGGAAAATATAGCCGCTTATCTGGGCCAGATTGGACAAGGTTCTTCAACACAAGGAGTGGGTGAACTCACTGAATAACCTGAAAGTGCAGCATTTGGTATACCAACATAATGGACGAAAGAAATCGAAAATGGTGAAGCGCCCGCTCTACTCGTGTTGATCTTTTGGCCTTCAATCACTTTCCAATGGGTGGAGGTCTTGACAGAGCCTTTGCAGATAGATGGGTCGTGCCACCCGGAATGGTAGGGTGTATAGAAATGCCTTATGATAAAAACTCTCTTTTTTATGATCCGCTTCTCCTCATTGGGCCGGTTGGCATCTTTTAGGGAAGTAAGGTAAAGGAACGGATAGAAAGAGCTCGTTCAGGGAAGGTAGGTGGGGGGGGAAGCGTAACAGCTGTGTTGATTTCAAAGTCGAGATTGGGTGGGTCAAGGTAGAAAGAACAGTGTTCAAGTGGAGCGAAGGTAACTGCTTGGTCGTCTGACGACAAGAGAAGGTTAGTCGTTCCTTTTTCAAAGACCAGGGGGCACGAGCTCCATCGCCAGGAGAGTTGCATCGAGTGCGTGGGCTCGTCTTCGCGACCATAAGCAAGAAGTCGCCAAGTCGAGGCGGGAATAGCCAACTTCCCCGACGCTACTAAAGTCATAAGCGCTAACGAAGGCTTCGCACTTGAAAGGGCAAAGCAAGATTTGAAAGTCCGAGGCTTGTCCCCTCTCTGCCCCTAAAGACTGGGGGAAATTCCTACACCTAAGGACTTGCTTTTCGGAAGTAATCCAACAGGTGTCATCAATAGAATAGATTATGAAACAATTTATATGGATGGATTCTATTACAGCGGAAAGTCGTTCTGTTAACAACAGGGCTGTAGTTCCCTACACTTCTTGAAGCTCCTTCCGAGAAAGGGAGGGCTTGAATCACTTTGCCAGCTGCCTAACCAGGAGTGGTAGGGCGACTCTTTCGATACTCTTTTCCTTAAGCTTGCCGGACCTAGCCGCCCCCAGAAGTGCCCAAGGTCAGATTATCGACATCGGTATTGTAAAAATCGGGTAGCAAGAAGATGCATTGGCTGATTCTTGACCAATCTGGGTCGGGTGATCTTCAGCAATACGATCACGACCTCGATTAACACAATCATCACGTGCTACTCGATCATCACGAACAGCCCGTCCTTCACGAACGTTTCTCTCGTCACGAACTGCTCGATCATCACGAACGGTTCTTCTGACAGTGGGTGAGTGAGTTCTTACCCCAGTATCCAACCTTGTATTTGAATCGGTTGTACTCTCTTGCGGTCTGTCGAACCGATCGCCTCGCCTTGGTTGATCATCAATCCTCCGAAGTCCTCGGTCTCCTTCACGGAAATTCTGATCAACATTCCGGTCTTCAGCCATTCTTTGGTCACGTGGCAATGCACGTCTCCTGAATCGTGTTGATCGGGTTCTTGTGGTAAAACCACTCGCCCTGCGTGAGCAAGCGGAGTGCTTGGCTCACCTCTAAGAGTTGAATCTTTACCTGATCCAATTGATCTTGGATTGTATCGGGAGGAAGATTACGTCCTCCCCGGCCTTTATCCACCTCGATAGGATTTTAGCTTTCCTGGGGAATATCTGGATTATTCACCCCAGGTATCTGAACACCGGAATTGCGTTGTGCAGCGGCTGTTGCGGCTGCTGATCTAGTCACCATGGCTTTTTCAAAACTTTCCCACGACGGCGCCAATTGATGCGTCCAAAATCTGCTCAGCCCTTGGATCTCCACGTGATGTCCTCGCAAAAACGAAAGCGTCGGATGTGGCCCGACCGCTGGGGTTGGGAGTCCACCTCCGAAGGCTAAGTCGGTTGATGAACTTAATCACAAACGGCTCTGCTAGAAGCACGAGCTAATGAATGAAGAAATGGGAAAGGTGATCTAGATAGCAGAACGCTGATAGTTTAGGTCTATTAGTATGTATCTGAACCTGAGTCTCAGATAGTATTCTTTTTGATCGATTGATCCGTCCCTCACCTTGTATGGTAGTGAGGTTTATATAGAGTGTACCTTCGAATCTCCTTCGTTGGATGCACTCGAGCCTTCTTCGGGTAGTCGTTAGATCTTTATCAATAAGATCCGTTGAGCGATAGACTTCTACTAGTTTGGGCTAGTAGAGGACTCCTGAGATAACCGTTAGGTTATGCGATAGTTGTCCCTTTGATGATGATTATCCGCAGCCGTCAGTTTGAGTCTGCTGTCATCAGGGTGATTACCCTAATCCATAAGTAAGATTAGGGCACGCTTGCAGCTGAATAATCTTTCTTCTTCAGCAAGCCATCTTCTGGATCCGGTTCACTCGGGAGCGATTCGGTTTTCTCCGTCTCGACCGGGGTCGAGGGTCGGACCAGGTATGAACCCGGTCAGATCATAAACTCTCCATATCATCTGGTAAGATGACTTGCACTAGTTTTATTGGTTAGGTTATGTCTTGTTTGCAGTCAAATTTATATGTGTTCTTTGAGTCTGGTCTTGTAGGTCAGAGTTTTAAGTCTTATAGAGTTTACTTCTTTTATCTCTGGTTTAGTTTCTACTCTAGGTGACCTGGATTTGTCTAGTTGTGACTTGTGCCCGTCATGTGTGGTGAGTGGGTGAAGAGGTCATGGTTTGAGTAGTGGTAGTAAGCCAGTGATGGATTGAGGAGTGTTATTGCCTATTGGGTTTGTCTGGATTATTTTCATTTTTTTGGTTAAATGTAAGACTATAAGAATGTTTGCGATCCTGAGTTACTCTCTTTATTATTTTAATGGGTAATTGGATACTTGTTGTCTTTCTTTACTTTAATGTAGAAGAAAGAATGATTTGCAACTTCTTTAGGCATTTTAACAACTAAATTTGAATATATGACTTGTTAATGAATCCTGTTGTGATTTCATTTGAATACCATTGGCATTGATATATAAGACTTGATGTTTGCGTTTTTGCATTGTATTTGCATTTTAGGTTGACAGTTGCCTCTAGTTTCTCATTTCATTTTTTGTGTCTTATATCTGCATCTATGTGGTTTACATATTGATTGCATGATTCTATTCCTTGGGGAAGGTTTTAAAATCAGAATTTGAAATGAAAATACATGGATTTGTTAGGAATTTCCTAAGTTTTGGGATCTACTGGTTGAGGGGGAGAGATTTATGCTTATTTGTTATGTTTTATATTTGAATTGTTCAAATCTCTCTTCTCTAGTTGTTAAGTTCTCTTATGTATCATGTGATATGTTTTAGACTTGACTTGGCTTATATTGTAAGCATTTGTAGATTCATGGGCTGTATTGGCATTGTTAATTATGTCAGGATCCATGTTGTTCATCTGTTGATGTTTGTGAGGTTCTGTTAATCTAGGTTGGTTTTGGGTATCACCATGGATTTCTTGAAGTTTATACTAGTCTCTTGTTTAAAGTCTTACTTGTTTAAATTATATTTATTATGCTTTGGTTGGCATGAGTAAGTCTATGTGGTGGGTTATTACCTTTTGTGGAGATTGTATACTTTGTTTTTTATTTATATTTGGTGATGTCCAGGTATGTTTAGTGTTCAAGTTCACACCTGGTGATCTTATTCTTGAAGGATATACTGACTCTGATTATGCTAGTAATATAGATAACAGGAAATCCTTATCTTCTTATTTCTTTATGTTATCTGGTAATTGCATCAGTTGGAAGGTGCAACAACAGCCTGTAGTTGCTTTATCTACTACAGAGGCTGAGCTTGTTGCTGCATCTGAATGTGTTAAAGAAAGTATATGGTTGAATGGTTTATTGTGTGAACTCGATATTTTTAAAGATTAAGCCTGTTGCCTTTATTGATAACCAGAGTGCTATCTTCTTATGTAAAACCCTGTTTATCATGATAGGACCAAGCATGTAGACATTAAATACTTCTTTCTCAGGGATAAGATAACTGATGGTTCATTTTTTGATTGAAAAGGTAAGTACTAAGCATAACCCTGCAGACTGTGGTACTAACCTCTTTCTAAATTTCTACATTGTCTTGATTTGCTGGGAATTGGTGATGTTGTCTCTTAGTACATATGTTTTTGTAGTTTTGAGTTGTATATTACTTGTTTCAGATTGTGGTGTGTGTCTTGTTGTTGTCTTGTCTGTTTATCAAGTTTGCATATGTTGCAGTTTTAGGGGAGATGCTGCCCAAATTTTTTATGACTCTTGCTCTGTTTGTCTCAGTTATGAGATATATGTCTGGTGTGTGCATGTGTACTCTTCATGGTTATATGAGTGAGTTGTGAATCATGAGTTATTGATTAGGGTTTCTCTACCTGGTGCAGTTTGTTGCATGGTGTATCTGCATGGAGTTCTTAGTGGTGCATAGTTAGTGCATGTCTAGGTATTTTGCATATTTATTATTTGCTTTGTACTGTGGTCTCTTTTGTTTTGTGTGTGCAGGTACACTTGGATGATGATGGTCGTAATCTAGCTCACTATAGTCATTTTAGATGTACAGATTAAGGGGCAGATTGTTGGGGGGTAATCTGGTCATTTTCCTTTTAAGTCATGTATCTAGTGAACCGGTTTGGTTCATACGGTTCAAGGTCTTGTATATGTTGTGGCTTGGGGTTGGTTCATGGGGATTATGCAAAATCAATTTTTCTGATTTGGGGGTTTCTGTTCTACGGGTTTTGGAGCTCTCGATGTTCGTCCATGGCTGCCATCTTCAAGCTCCTGCAACTATGAATCTTGGAGGATCTTTGTGAACATTATTTGGGGCTTTTGATCAGTGGTGGTAGACGATCACTCGACGGTGGTATTGTCTTCTATTGTCACCTGTATCAGGTGTTATCACATTCTCCCTCTTTCTTCTCCTTCTCTGTAAAGTTCCATATTATAGTGAAGTTGGATTCGAACTTGAATCCCGGAGATGTAGGCAACATTGTCGAACTCCGTCATCATCTCTCTCTCTCAATTTGATTAACCCTTGCATGTTTCGGTCCATATTAGATTAGGGCATGAGGTAAAATCGATCACATCTTGGGACTAGGCAAAGTTGCACCAAAAGAAGGTGGTCATCCATACGTTTTCATTGAAAGCAAACGTGTACTCTTGTCCCATAAAAAGTGTATGCTCACCAAGATCATTGTTTTTGGATTTGCAGTGGAGGGTTACGTCTGTTAGAGGTATATCATTGATGATATACACATGAAGTTCACCATGTACAATGGATGGCCTTGCAGACAAGCCTAATGCATTAAAAGGAGGGTGAGAAGCAGGCGGGTGTTCTTCGTGTTCTTCGAGCTTTTCCTCATGGTTATTGAATTGGAAATGGTGACTGGTGGAATGGCAATCTTTGATCATCTGAGCTTCTTATATACCATTACCTATTTCCCTATTGTGACAACCATAACTATCTCTCCTAATAGTGGGACCTAATAGTGGGATTAATAGGCTGTTGATACACTCGGGTGGGGATTGAAAGCTCCATTATTGGGCAAGCTGAGTTGTCATGTGAGTCTGGATTTTCTATCCGTCAAGTTACAGGCATGTGTTCTGCTTAAATTTTTTCACCTCGCAATAGGGGTGGGTACGACCAATTGGGGGTCCCAGCTCTAGCCAATTCATTTTATTTTGCATTAAGAGGTGAGCTTGACCATTGTTGTATGGTAACAAAGTGTGAGGGGAGCACAGACCTTCACCTTGACGGGTAGAGGATCCAGACTGTTTTTTTTTTGTTTTGTTTTTTAATTTAGTTTCATGCCTTTCTCTTTCCCATTTCAGGTTGATGAAACCCTTTCCCTATGAATTCTATTTGTTGCTTCTATAAATTTGATGGAATAGAGATTTTTTTTCTTTCTTTCATTTGTAGGATGGATATATCTATGTGGTTGTGTCAAATAGCAATGCATGCATATTCAATGAATATGAATTACAAGATACTTCCTCTGTCCGTCCATAATTTGAAGAAATACAAAAATGTGTGTAAAGGATAACGAACAGAGTTCCATTCAATCTTTCTTTATTTTCATAGACATATTGTCAGGATCCCATTGAAACTCATCAAAGATGCACAATACTAACATGTAATTCATCTTTTTTGTTACCTTGGTTACTTTTCTTGCATTAGTCATACTCAAAACTCTTGTAATACAAACACCATAAACAAATCTACTAGCTCACATAAAACTCAAGGTCAATAAAATGTTTTCTCTTTCCATGTGTAAAGCAAAATCAACATGAAACCTTGCTAGTTGAAATATTGGAAAGATAGGTAATGGAATTGTAGGAGGCACTGCTGCAAAGTTTTGTAGAGAGAGAGAGAGAGAATAGTCACTCTTGATAGTCATGTTCAAGTGACTATACTAATTTAACATGGCTAACTTCTAATTTCCAGCCCCTGTGGATTTTCCCTCTAGGTTCACATAAATTTCTCTTCTTCTTGGTGTCCTATGTAGTTGTGTTATTTTCTTTTATTATTTTTTTTTTTGGGGGGGGGGGGGGGGTTTAGTTTTGATTGTCTTCAATTAAGAAGGGCAATTAAGAGAGTGGCAAGGCTAGGATTGACAGTTTTACTTGAAAATTATTGGGATAAAGATATATAAACTAATTGTCATTTTGAACTCTGTATGGATGCATTTGGCATGATGTTCGCCTTGATGCGGTGACACTTGTCTATTTAATGAAATAAGAAAAATGATTCACGCTTCGGAATACATTTGTGTGCTAGGAATGTTGTATTATTTTTAATATAATAAAATAATAAAATTTTCATTTTCTTGGATTTATAAGTGCATAAATCTTTCCTTTATTTATTTTAGGGAAGTGCTTTTTATATAGTTCCACATTGGAAACCGAGATGTCGGAATCCAAGTTAATTAATAGGTACTGCCTGTTAACTTTGAATTATAATAATAAAACACGCCAATGCGTGTGCAACGTATGAGCGAGGATGGTGTACGCGCGGCATGGGCAGTGGGCTGTTTAGGCGCTTTTGGCGCACACACTTCAATATGAAAATTCCAAAGTTTTCTCTATTCTTGAGTTTTGTCTGTGCTTTGCAAAACTTGGGAGAAACATCTTTGAGTTGGGCTTCTTTGTATCTTGGGAGACAGTTCTCTGGTACCTCATACCACCTTTTAAGTGACGGCGAATTAAATCTTAAAGAAAGCGACTGTAGTAACGCGCCTAGAAGTTCCCGCTTTCACACTGTGATCTCGTACTCTTAATAAAGTTTTACAAGGAATACAATGTGTAATCTGTATGGATTAAAAGATTTTACAGCATATAACCATCCACCTGCTTCACCAAAAAAAAATAGAAAATCATTCACCTGTCTTGAGGGCGAATTTTTTGTTCATTTCATTGAAACAAAAAAACACGCATATTAGAGGATGAAAGAAATTACGACCAAAATAAATTAGAAACCCACCAACCCCATCTAGGAGGCTAGGACAGGAAAATAATACCATTAACAAGCTAGCTGTAGCTAGCGTCAAAAGTTGAAAATGTTAACCAAGAGTGAGGTTGGTCGATCGGTTCTTATTAAAGCTATTGAAACAATAACAAGTATATGTACAAACTATGGATGCCAACGTATTTAAATAGCCTACGATTACTAACCATTTCTTTCATTTTACACTACTAACAACCGCAACTATATACGTATCATATGTATATATATAGTAGGATTGGTTTGGCTTGTTGTTACATTGGGGTTGGGGTCTGGGTTGAATGCTTGTATGTTTGCTTTGTTAATAGATGAGGGTGAAAATTGGAGGAGGTTTTGTTCATCCACTGACAGAGAAATTCTATGATGAGATGTTCAGATGGTGTGTGCAGAAAATATATTGGGGGAGCCATGATAGGATATTCTGAATTTCATATGGTTGTTTTGTTCCCAGACATCTTAATCCTTAAGCTGATTTTCTTGCCCGAGGGGCTTGTAAGTTTCACTTTTGTAGAGTTGAGTTTGGTAGGGGAATTCCACCTCTTTTTGCAGGAAACTCTTATGTTATTTCTTTTCAGATCCATCGATCTAGGTTTTTTCATTTAATACAACTTTCAACTTATTAACAAAAAAAAAAAAAAAAAAAAAAAAAAAAATTGTTCATATGGTCGGGGCAGAGCATTTATTACTTTAGATGAGGGTGTAATTTTCTTTGGCATGCAGTGGGGGCGAGGGGCAAGGTTTTTAGAAAATTTGACTCATTAACAAATTGTCTGACGTATGTAAGACTGATTATAAATCAGATTTAGGTCTAGAGCAATCATTTAATTAGTCTCTAATACAATCTCTCCTTGCCCACAACTGGCCTAAAACTGAAGGAAAAGGATGTTTGGGGTAGCATAAGTGATTAAAGGGGTGGCAACTCATATGATAGGAAGAAATTTTGCAGAAAGTTCTATTACCATTAATGGTTGACTCCAAGATTTTCTACTGGCAGAGCTGCACAGGCATTGGAAGTGATTCAATCTTATGTGGCTTTGTTGGAAAACTTTCATTTGGTTTTATCTGCTCAAATGCAAAATTCCTTGGGATCGATCTATTAGTTAATAAGATGTAAGTCAAATCAATGTTAAGGTGTTGGCGTAGTCCATGTTAGCATCATAAGAGGGCCCTTAGTTTTTTTTTGGGTGGAAAGAGAGGAGTTTGGATCACCTCCCCATTGGGGGAGCACATAATGCTTCCCTAACACTTCTTTACTACATAACAGGTGAGGGGTTCACATCGGAGTATTTACCAATGAATCCCACATAGGCCCCATCCCTATTGTATAGTGAGATATGTCAAGAACAGGACAAGAAAATGATCTATATTCCAAAAGTGAGTGGAGGTGAGAAAAGAAGAAAAGACAAGGGGGGTGGGGATGGTATTTGAGTACTCAACTGTTCACCAGGAGTGTATTTAGCACCTTTTATAGAGCATTGATGAAAATATCAAATGCTTGGGCTTTAGCTTATCATTGAGTGCGGATGGAATTGACTTTGATTAATGGAATAGTTTTAGTGGTGTTTTTTTGGCTCTCTGTTGCAAAAAGGATGAGAAATTTGCAGATGAAGAAAAAGCTCGTGAGTCCACATCAACTAGAAGAGCTCGTGCCATCGAGGTTCATAATGTCTGTGAAGAGGGTCTACTTTTCTACACTCTTCATCCCTTACATTCTTTTCTTCATGGACTGATGTGAATCTTAGAACTAATAACCATTTGGACCTTTCTATAGTTTTGATTTGTTTCACTCTAACAGAGACGCTGCCGCATTGGGATAGGATAAATAAGAAAATAAAATTTGTCATTAGGACATTGTAGCACATTTTAAACATTTCTTTGAGACTGCAACCTTCTCTTCCCAAATCAATCAAACTTTGATCTCCCTTACCCCCAAAGTTGGCATTCCCTCTTCAGTGAATGAGTTTAGACCCATAAGCCTTTGTTGTGAAATCCAGCCCTAACCCTAACCCGGAAACCCATTTATTTGTAGGTCCGAAGACCCAAAGTGAAGGAAGAAGCCAATTATGGACCATCTCAATGGAAGACATGGTGTTTGACCTAGAACCCATGGAGATTGATGATGGAGTTCCATACTTGGAAAACTTGTCAGAGTTGGAAAGGAAGCTGCATCTTGAAGAAGAAGAGCTTGGTTGATTGAACTTGAGGCCTAGTTGGACATGGTTTGAAGGGTCCCTCAATGCTAGGTGAGTTCTTTGTTGAGTTGGAAGAAGCCCCATTGAAAATTTTGAGGTTTGGAGCATCAATTCCTTATTTTGGGCTTGATGTCAGCTTGGGTTGACTGCTTGGGTGAATTGGGCCAAGTGACCCAACCAAGCGACCCACAATGATAGGGGCTTATGTGTGAAATCTCTGATTTTAAGGTTTTTGATGCTCTATTTAATGGGACTATGTGGTTTCAGCCCCACTTGTTTCTAAAGCCTCTGGAGAACCTGGGAAGTGTCTCGTAAGCCATCTCTTTGGTGTTGTGGAAGATCATTTGCGAATTCTCAAGTTCTTCGGCGAATCTTCTTCATTAAGGTTAGTAATCACTCATACTATTCAATTGGTCTACTCTGCTATTGATTTCTTCCCATCTCTATGATTTTGAAGATGGTTTTGTATCATTGCAAATACCATTTCTTCAATCTCTGTAGTTGTGAATGAATCTCCATTCACTCCAATGCTTCTATGATCTACACAACTTGATTTCAAGAAGAGATCTTGTGAAATCTTCATGGATGTATGATCATTCTATTGTTTTGATTTTTAAAGCATCTTAGAGTCATTCCTATGATAGTTTCTAACTATGATCTACTCTTAATATTCTTCTAGAGTGAATTCTCATTTTCTCTAGCCTCTCCGTATAATTCACGGATTGTTTTCTCTGAAAGCCTAATTTTTGATTAATTTAGAATTCTATCATTTTGGTCATTGTTGATGTCTAATCTATGCTAGATAATCTTAGACTACTGTTCTAGAGTTTCCCTTAAATTTTTAGAGTGCTTTGAATGCTGGAAGTTGAGTTTCGAATAAAAATTCAGGTTTTTGCCCGTACTATTCACTGGGTCAATCATTGCCCAAGTGACCCAGCCATTCTGCCCATGATGATAGTAGCTGAATTATTGGTCTGTCTTGATCCGTTTGACTTCCGATCTTTGAGGGTTTGTTCCTATGATTGAACTATGCTTGTTTAGGGTTTATTTTCTATCCTTGGACCTATCCTCTTTGTTCCTCCGGAATTCTTCGAAGCTAATTAAGGTAAGGACGTTGATTCCCTAATAACCTAAAATGCATGTTTACTTGTATTTGATTCGGATTGCATGATCATACTACTGTTCTTATATTTTCTTATAATTATATTGCTGCTATAAGTACTGTAACTACAATAGGACTTGCTCATGTAATTCAATTATGTTTTTGATCATGCATGAATGGTTATTTTTCTATGTATTGAATTATCAGTTGTGCTTGTGAATGACTGATTTGGGAATGTGATTGCTTAAGTATAATTGGGGAATGGGGAATGTCCTTTTGACATTTCTGTCTTTGGACATCAGTGGAAGTGGTATGGGATGCTTTCCTATGGTGCCCTTTGACTCTTTCCCTGGTTATTGGCTCACATACCTAGGGCTTGTCTAGCAGTTTTTGGCTAGGTTTACCCTGTTATATCAAACCCGATTCGGAAGGGGATTGAGACCAAGTAACCTGTGGTAGCAATCGGGATTTGTGGGCACTCAAGACCAGTAACCAACCTGTGAGAGGACATGAATCCCATTGTGGGGGCCATTCATTGGTAGGGTTGCAGTAGTAGACTCAAGCTCATGGGTGCACAAGACCGGTAACCAACCAGTGAGAGGACATGAGAGCTTCCCGTTTACTATTTGTGGATGACCAATAGGGTTGATGAGTCTATAGTCCTAGTTGGTTGTAGCCATAGGATACGCTAACTCTAGTGAGAAGGATACCAGAAAGGATCACGAGAGGCAAGCAATGGAAGTATCTGGACTCGAGATGATATAACTAAGTAGAAGACTTGCATTGGGCTAAGTTTAACCTTGACATGCGCCAAAACTCAGACCAATGGTGATGTGAGAGAGCGGTGACCTAAACCCTAGCCATGGAATGTCCGAGAGGGATGTAGGACCCAATTACCACCGGAGAACCCAAGATACCGAGATGGTTGAGGGAGAGTGATTTGAGACCTACCCAGAGGAGTGTGGTGCTATGACTTAAAGCATTTCTGCCACTAGAGACCAACATACATAGAATTAGAATCATACATGCATGTCTGTTTCATATCATGTTGCATCCTCTATGTTTTGCTACCATGCTTTATTGTGTAATTATGGAATAAATTGCTTTGCTGAGTTCTTTTGAACTCACTCCTTTTTGCAAACATCTTTGTTAGATCTATCTGCAGGTGTTGATGATTATAACAGATCAACATATGAGATTGCCCCAGAAGACTCATACTACACCCAAGGTGCTAGCTACGGTGACTACGACTGTGAAGAATATCATGGTGACTGAGGAGCGTATCAGGATTAGTCATACTCATGTGCTAGTACAACGTTATCTGGATATAGAGACCTTTACTTTTAGAAGTGTTCTCTACAAACTTGAAGAAACATTAGTTTAGATTTTGATTACTTCTTTTCTTTTCCTTTTATTTTGGGAATTGGTTGTAATCTTCTTTTTAGTTTCGATCTACTTTTCCGTTGTTACTATAGAATGATTTCCTGCTACACTCTACATTTGATTTATTCTATTGGTATCATTTTCCGCACTCTAATTATATTATTTATTCTTTGAATTTTATCTTGATCTCTCAATTAATATAGTTTAACATTGATTTTGTCTTGTTCTTGATTATATTATTGTAAATGTGGGAGGTTGATTTCCTTGATACTAATATTTGGGGCTATGAATCACACACTTGGGTATGCCAGATAGGGTACCGGCTGGGTGGATGTGACAAAGTGGTATCAGAGCCCATAGTTCAAGGGCAATCCTAACCACATGAAACAATAATAGAACATTCCTGAGTCATAGATCTAGAAATGACTCAAATTTTATTAGAAATGAATAATAGAGAACTTTGGACTAGAAACATAAATAATGAAGCATAATATGTTTGTTGAATAATGCACAATAATTATGATGGAACAAACATAACTTAATGCATAATACACAGTAAGAAAGTGAAACAAAATGAACTTCATTAATTTCTAGGAAATTTTTACAAAAGAATTACATCAAAGAAAGCATAAAAGGAAATCCTAGTACAATCTATCTAGGAGACCGTCTCTAATCTCTGAGTACTCTAATGTTCTCCACAACCTGTGTAAGCTGAGCCTCCATCCTCTCCTATCTGACCTTTATCCTCTCCATAATGGAAGTCATAGCAAGCATCTGAGCCTACAAGTTTGGAACCTCAGGAGCTGTATGTGAAAGACCACCAACCTCGAAGTGTGGTGATGCAGGAATTTCCTCATGACCTGGATCAGCTTCACGCATTTCCGCATCCTCTCCTGACTGGTCATCACTATTTGGATCAGCATCCTCCTCATCCTTTGTAGCCTGATCATCCTCAAACTCATCCTCATCATTATCCTCGCCCTCGGACCTCACAGTATGACTAAGCTGCATCTGTCCGATGGTCCTAGCCTCGATGTCATAACCTAGCTCTCGGGTAAGCATCTCCGTGTTCTCTAAGCTCACCCCAAAGTGCCTAAAGACAAGTGTCAAAAGCTAACCAAAGCAAAGGTTCCGCACTCCAGGATGCTATACAATATTTATCATGACGTTCTGGATGATGAAGGACAAATCGATTTGGAATCCTATGAAGATACGGTAGATCATTAATGTCACATCCACCCAGCCGGTACCCTACCTGGCATACCCAAGTGTGTGATCCACAGCCTTGAAGAACAAGTATTGAGGAAATCATCCTCCCATATGCACAATAACATAATCATGAACATAATATAATCAATGTGTAATAATATAAACAAGAGATCAAGATATGAAAAGAGAATGACAATATAATCAAAGCGCGGAAATGATACCAATATATATATATAATCAAAAAGGGTAGAGTGAGGCGGAATCTCACTCCACGGTTACAGCGGAAATGTAGTTCAAAAGTCAAGAAGAGGATTATAACCGATTCCAAAAGAAAGTAAGGAAAGAAGTAATCAAACTAAACTAAAGTATCTTCTACTTTATAAAGAACATCTTTATAAGTATAAACTTCAGAAATCAAGCACGGCCACTTCCACTCCACGGTTGGGCTAATTATGGTACGTAGCATGATCACACGGGGGATCATCACCGAGATCTTCGTAACTGCCAACAACTTGTGTGAAGTATGCTTCTTCAGCTTGCGCTTCCTAATACTGGCCGTCATAGTAATCAACACCTGTAGAATAATCTAACAGAAGATATTTGCACAAAAAGGATTGAGTTCAAAAGAACTCAGCAAGGCAAGTTATTCCACAACAACATAAATAACATGATAGCAAAACATAGCATGATGCAATGTGATATGAAATAGACAATGCATGTATGAATCTAACCCTATGTATGCTGGTCCCTATAGGTAGACATGCTTTAAGTCATAGCACCATACTTCTTTGGGTAGGTCACAAATCACTCATCCTCAGTTGGCAAAGGGTCCTTCGTCCCTCGGGACATTCCATGGCTGGGGTTTAGGTCACCGCTCTCTCACATCACCGTTTGGTCTAAGTATTGGGGCATGTCAAGGTAAAGGCTAGCCAAATGCAAGTCATCTACCTAGTTATATCAACTCAGGTCCAGATATGTCCATTCCTCGCCCCAGGGCGATCCTTTACGGTATCCTTCTCACTAGAGTCAGCATAGTCCCGGACTACGGACTCATCAACCCTATTGGTCATCCACAAATAATAGACGGGAAGCTCTCATGTCCTCTCACGGGTTGGTTACCAGTC
Organism: Hakea prostrata; assembly: GCF_041222555.1. Classification (NCBI taxonomy): domain Eukaryota; kingdom Viridiplantae; phylum Streptophyta; class Magnoliopsida; order Proteales; family Proteaceae; genus Hakea; species Hakea prostrata. The sequence continues at coordinate 15,777,559 of NC_142606.1, forward strand.
TTGAACGCCCATGAGCCCAAGTCTACTCTTTGCAACCCTACCAATAAATGGCCTCTCACGAGTATCCACAATGTGACTCATACCCTCTCACGGGTTGGTTACCGATCTTGAGCGCCCACAAATCCCCATTGCTACCACGGGTCATTCGGTCTCAATACCCTTCCGAATTGGGTCTGATATAACAGGGTATTCCTAGCCAAACACCACTAGACAAGCCCTAGGTATGACAACCAATAATCCAGGAAAGTGTCGAAGGGCACCATCGTAAATATCCCATACTATTCCCACTGATGTCCAAGGACAAAAATGTCAAAAGGACACTTCCCAATCCCAAATCATACCTATTCAATCACATTCTCAATTCAGTTATAACATACACAACCGATATCTCATCATATAGAAAGATGCATATAAACATGATTAATTGCATATGTAAATGACAATAATAAGTATTCATAATCAAAAGAATACATGAACATGTTACTACTGTACTTGAAGTACTTACAATAGTAATATAATAATAAGAAAATACAATTATTGTAGTGAGTCTAAGAAATTCCCAAAATAGAAACTAAGATTCACGAAATCTATGTAATTATGGAAACAACTATCCTTACCTTAAATAGCTTCAATGAATATCCAAAGATCAAAGGGAATGGTTCCAAACTTAGCAAATAAACCCTAAACAAACATAGATACATCATTAGGAAAGAGGCCTAAAAGATCGAAGATCGAACGAATAAAATCGGACGAAGAACACAACTACTGTCTTGCTTGGTCGATTGGGTGGTAGCTTGGCGTAGTCGACCAAGCAATCGACCACCTGAATAGTACGCAACAGAAATTTGAGTTTTGATCCGAAATTCATTCTACAAGATCCGAAACACTACGAAACTTGGAGGAAACCTCTAAAACAGTAATCTAACACTAAAATAGCATAGATTAGACACTAACAATGATAAAAAACACTACTTACTAATTTGGAAACATGACTTCTTAATTCGATAAAATTCATAGTTTTCGATGAAAACATGGTATGAACTCAAGAGAAAAACTAGAGATGATAGGATCTCATTCTAGTAGAACATAATCAGAAGATCATACGTGAAACTATCATGCAAAACAGATCTAACATGCTAGAGAAATCAAATCGAAAGAATGATAATGGCTTCATGAAGAATCCACAAGGATCATGGCTAAGATAATTATGAAGATTATAGAACCTTAATGAATGGAGATTGTAGAAGAGATGGTTGCAAGGATGCATCACCTTCTTCATAATCTCATCACAGGGAATAAATCTTAGTAAGAGAAGATCAACACCATACAAGAGAGATTACTAACCTTTGATTGAAGAATAAGAGATGAAAAACTTGAAGTCTTGCAAGAGTTCTTCACAAACACCAAGGAGAGGCTTTGAGAGAGTCTTCCCACATTCTCTAAGGGTTTTAGAAACAAAGGAGGCTAAGAAACACGTACTTTTATAATATAGAGCACCAACAGACCTAATAGAAGATCTTTGGCAAATTTTGACCCTGTTGGTCGATTGGCCCAATCGACCACCCAATCGACCAAGCAAGTCAGTAAGGCCAAAACAGGGAATTGAAGGTCCAAATCAAGTCCAAACCCAATGAGCTTCTCCCAACACAACATATGATGTACCTAGTGTTGGTGCTATTTCTGCCGATCGCCTTGAACCGTAGTTTTCCGCACCGAACTCCTCAGATCTGATTCGATCTGGTTTGCTCTTCGATCAGTCAACTCCTCACTCCTGAAAGAAATAGAATACCAGTAAGAAAAGGAGCCGATCGTCTTGATCAGCGTCTCGTCTCCGACGATCTAGTCAGTATGGTGGAAGTTGTCCTTTAAGTCTTTTAATGGAGTCACCGAGTGAGTTTAGAGTTTGGTTGATTCTAGAGACTTACCCTTGACGAGTCCATTGCTCCTTTTTATATAGATTTCCTGCCTGTTTTACTTTCAACTGTGACCGTCGGATTATAGCTGTTCTTTGGACGTCGTTGATCATCCTTCCTTTATTCTCTCAATCGAACCCGGCTAAGATTGGTTTGAACGGTGTAAAGCGGAGATGGATACTTTAGTCACAACATAAGCCCCCAAGCCTACTGATCAGGTTGAACTTACTTGAGACGCTGATCAGTAGGTTTTAATCCTTCCTGTCAAAATCATCCAGTATTCTCTGCTCAGTCATTACGCCTTTTCCCTAGATAGTCCTTGATTTCTTCAAAACTTTGATGCCAAGTCACCATATCATCATTAACTTGAAAGTCGATTTATGACCATGTCTCTTATAAAATTATGTCCTCTGCAATAGTTGAATATAATATTTGAATTGCCTTGCGTAATCATTATATTACTGTACTCAGCCCCCAAATTATCTTGAAACCGGCTGAAATCACTTTCCTGTCAGGCTTTTTATATATTTTCAAATATAACTTTCCATCTTCCTTAACATTACCGCCGCTTGATCATAAATTTCGTCTTTTTCCCATGTACGACCATCATACTGCTCCCTTACCTTCTCACACATCATCCTCATTCTTTTCAACTGCAATTTTCATACGTTCACCGATTGATCCCACGCGTCGGTTACGAAAAGTAATGACCATTGATTTTGGACCATCGTGTATTTCCCCCTCTTTTCAAGAAATCTTCCTTCATTCTTTATATATATATATATATATATATATCAACAATCGTCACTGCTCCCTTCCGTACTCGCTCCTTCTCTCTCCTCCTTCGAGAATATCAAACATACTTATCCGCCATTTTACTTATCACTCCTTAACTCCTTTTCAGATTTTATCTTTCAGGTTTTCTTCTTCTTCCTTTCCTGTCTCCGCCATGGATCCTGCTTCCAACCCTTCAATACCCAGTACTTCTGCTCAATCTGCTATACCTCCTAACGACGAGCGAATGAAATACGTATCTGGTGCTTCCTCCTCTCATCAGAATCCTTCAGACTGGAAACCTATTCCATATGCTCACGATGAAGCCATCATTATTTACACTCCTATAAATACGTTTAGAGAGAAGATGGACCCAAAATATGCTGGTCCCGAGTGGTATCCCACCAAAATAAAGAAGTCTCACCTGGACTCCTATTTGGAAAGTTACCATTTCCCCTCTGATGCCAAAATATGGGTTCCCGAATCTTCTGACCGTCCCTACTCAGTTGATCCAGGAGTTATCACCATTTACCTTGATCATCTTGACTCAGGCTTTAGAATCCCCTTGATCCCCTTAGTTCAATCTTTATTGGACTACTATCATGTCTGCCCCTCTCAACTTACTCCAAACAGTTGGAGACTAGTTTACTGTTTTTTTGCTTTTATCCTTAAGATGAATCGTATCCCCTCTGTTGATCTTTTCAAAAATTACTACACCCTGAAAGTATCCCGCGAACGCGGATATCTTCATTTTGCTAGAAGAACCAGCATTTTGAATGAACTTGGAAGAGACTCCCAAATTTTCATTGATTCCTCCATTCCCCATGACAACAAGCAATGGCGAGAAAAGTATTTCTTCTGCGCCATTCCGAATCCAAACTTTCGGTCTCGATGGTGTTTACATTCCTTGGAATCCTTATCCCCTCTGAAAGTGCGTCCCGAACTCACTGAGTATGATCGAGAAACTTGGAGTTTGATTCCCACTAGAACTCCAATAGATGCAGCCAAGTTGAAAACGGATGCAGGTCTTATCAGTCATGGCCTCTTTCCAGGTAAAGATAGTAACAACAGTATATATTTTTCCTTGTAATCTTTATTCATCATCATATATATTTTTTATCATCAGAAATAGTTGCTCGTCCGGTCCCTAGTGTTGCTGATCTCCGAAGAATTGTTTTAGAAGAAAAGAAATCTAACCCCAAGGTTACCAAATCCTCCAAGAAAAGGAAACACACTGTCTATCATCCTTCAAAAAGAAAACCTGCTGAGAAGGAAACTTCCCCTGACCAAGAAAAAACCGACCAGGTGCCAGAAGATTTCGCCAGAGAAAACATCGATGTTCAAATTGTGAAAACTGTTGCAAGCAAAACCCCTGGTCCCAAGGCGAGGACCTCCAAAACTTCCAATACACTGAGATGCAGACTTAGGTCTACAGGTCCAGTTTTCGACCAGGGTTCGTCTGGTTCGAAGAAGAAGAAGAAAAGAAAAGAATCCCATACTGCTCTCTACAGAAGTCCCCACTGAAGAAATTAATCTACATGAAGAAATTCCTACTGCCACCAATGAAGAAATTCCCGCTGCCTCCGAGGCTAATGCTGAAGAAAATAGAGAAAGCTTACTGTCACATACACCAGCTGATTTACCCCATGGTACTTCTATCTTCCTAGAAAAGATGGTTGAGGATGAAGATCGAGGTAAGGAATTCTTTGACTTTTCTCCTGATCATCTGAAGAGAATTGCTGAAGACATATTAATACATGCGGCAGGTGATATTATTGAGGAAATTGCTGACCAATTGTGTGATGTAAATGTTGATATGCCTGCCTCTCCCTTGGATGTTGCTGCCAAGGACCGGAGTGCGTTCTGAATTACAAATCATTGTTTGAAGCATGAAAATTAAACCGGAGTGCGTTTTGAATTACAAATCCGAACGGACTTGTAAAATTACCCCTGCTCCTGATCCCTGAGAATGACTTGACCCATCTACATGTAAGGTCCACATAGAAGACACCTCACTGGAATCCATTTCTTCCTCCGGTGATGAAATACTTTTAGCAATAAAATCAGCCAAAACTTGTGCCTTTATCGCAGTTCTGGGTTTATAATCTATATCATGTTCTGTTAACTCTACTGCCCATGATACCATTCTCCCCGCCAGATCAGGCTTATGCAGTATTTTCTTTAAAGGCCAGTTAGTAAGAACAATAATTGGATGAGCCTGAAAATAAGGTCTAAGCTTCCTGGCTGCTATTATTAAGGCTAAAGCCTGCTTTTCAAATTCCGGATATCTAGATTCTACATCTAACAATGTATGACTTACAAAGTAGAGAGGATTTTGGACAGTACCTTCTTCTCGGATTAATACCGCACTCACTGCCGCCTTCGAAGAAGATAGATATATCTGCAAGCTCTCTCCGGGCTTTGGTCGAGACAGAACTGATGGACTGGTCAGCCTCCTCTTCAGCTCTTCAAATGAATTCTGACAGTCCTCTGACCATTTGGATTCGTTGAGTGCATTTAGATTTTTCAACGCCTTGAAGAATGGTGCACATTTATCTCCTGATCTTGATATAAATCTGCTTAATGCCGCAACTCTTCTCGTTAAGCTTTGAATTTCTTTCATATTGTTTGGTGTGCCGTCATATTCAAGATAGCCCTAATTTTTTTTGGATTTGCCTCAATACCCCTCTGCGTGACCATGTAACCAAGGAATTTACCAGATGAAACCCCAAACGCACACTTCTCAGGATTGAGTCTCATTCCATTTCTCCTTAGTACATCAAAGCACTCCCTTAAATCAGCAAGATGATCAGATCTGAATTGACTTTTTACAAGAAGATCGTCTACATAAACCTCCATATTTCTTCCAATCTGATCAGCAAACAGCTTGTTCATCGCCCTTTGGTATGTTGCACCAGCATTTTTTAACCCAAAAGGCATAACCTTATAACAATAGCTTTCCCGATTGGTCATGAATGCTGTATGAGGTTGGTCCTCCTTCATAAGAATTTGATTATAACCAGAATAAGTGTCCATAAAGGTCAACATTTGCTGACCTGATGTAGCATCGATCAACTGATCAATTCATGGCAAAGGATAGCAATCCTTGGGACATGCCTTGTTCAAATCAGTATAATCTACACACATTCGCCATTTTCCATTATGCTTTTTCACCAGTACCACATTTGCTAGCCACTTTGGACATTCAATTTGCTCAATAAACTCAGATTTTCTGAGCTTGTCCACTTCAACTTTAATTGCATCATGCTTTTCTGATGAGAAATTCCTTCGCCTCTGTTTCACTGGCTTGATAGATTTATCTATCCATAGACAATGCTCCGCCACTTCTCTGCTTAAACCCGACATGTCTTGTGCTGACCAAGCAAAGACATCTGCGTTTTGCTGAAGAAATTCTCTTAATTGCTCCTTGTCCTGACTGTTCTAATCAGCTCCTATCATGGTTCCTTTTTCTAGATTCTCTAAACCAAAACAAATTTTCTCCAGCTTTTCTACTGGTTCACCTCTTTGAATTTTTTCTTCGTCCCTGTTATCCGTAACTTCCACAATAAGAGCAAGTGCCTTACCTTGTGCTTTTGAATCCTTCAAAAAGGTTGTATAGCTTTGCCTTGAAGTTTTCTGATCCGGTTCGCATTCTCCAATACCTCCTTCAGTTGGGAATTTGACCTTCAAATGTCTCGTTGAAACTATTGCCCCAATCGCATTCAACGTTGGTCTCCCGAGAATTATATTGTATGCTGACAGACTTTTTATCAACAAAAATTTAGTAACCGTAGTTACCGTTTGTGGATGTGTTCCCAGTGTTATTGTTAGTTCCACAGTTCCTTCTACCGAAGTAGATTCTCCAGAAAATCCAAATAGTCTTGTACCGCAAGGTTTTATCTTGACTGTATCCAACTTCAATCGCTGAAAAGCTTAATAAGACATTATGTCTACAGAAGATCCTGTATCGACTAGAACCCTGTGAATATCCCTGTTTGCCACCTCAATGACTACCACAATGGCATCATCATGTGGTTCCTGAATTCCTTCCATCTCCTCCTCTGTGAAGACTATCTCCTTCATCATTTTGATTCTTCTAGGAATAACATGAGATTCGACAGCACTTACATACTTGGCATGTGCCTTAGACTTTGAAATTGAATTCAAATCTAAACTTCCCAAGATGGTCATAACAGGAGACTGCTTCTGTTGAACTTGCTGATTTTCCTATTGTTTAGTATTTTCATCTGGAGAGTTATACTGAAAATATCCCTTTGGTCGATCTTCCCTCGCTGGTGTTTGATTATTCCATCGTCTTGGTTGATCAGTGACATTTCTTCTGTTGTCTCCATTTCTACTTTGAACAAATTGATCCAATCTCCCCTGACTGATTAATCGTTCAATTTCATTTTTCAAAATTCTGCAATCATCAGTATCATAACCATGGTCCTTGTGATATCTACAGAATCTATTCGGATTCCTCTCGTCCGCCTTTGCTATCATTGGTAATGGCCACTTCATAATTCCTTGATGTTGAATGCGAATCAGAATTTCTGACCTTCTTGTATTGAGAGGAGTATAGTTTTCCTGGAATGGTCATGGAATATCCCTTCTGTATTGACAATCAGGAATTTGAAAATTCCTGCTATTCCTCCGATCTCTCTGATCCCTCTGATCAGATCTCACAACTCCATCAGTTTCTTTTCTTGCCTGAAGAATGTCTTTCATATTTGCATACTGGTTACAGCGAGTCGTTAGTTTTGCAATATTTGCCGGCATGTTCATGATCAGGAATTCCAAAAGGTGTTCATCTGTTAGACCTCTGAACATAGCGTCATATGCTACTGCCTCATTCAAATTTTTAATCTGAATTGATTCTTGATTGAATCTCTTCATGTAACTTCGAACTGATTCTCCTGATTTTTTACGGATTGCAACCAAATTATCAACAGTTTTGCTACTCTTCATACTACTTTGGAACCTCGACAAGAATATTTTTGTCAAATCTTTGAAATCCTTAATGGAATCTGGTAGTAAGCTAACGAACCAAGTTGTTGCAGATCCTTTCAACGAGGATGGAAATGACCGACACTTTAAAACATCAGAATTACCTGCCAGCATCATAACAGAATTGAACTGAGCCAGGTGTTCCATTGGATCTGTGCTTCCATCGTACATCGTGAATGTCGGAAGTTTAAAATTGCGCGGCAACGGTGCTAACATAATATCTTTAGCAAATGGATTTTGATTCATCATTTCCTCAACTTTTTCTCCGTCATCTTTGTTCGCCAGTCCCAGAATTTGATCTTCAAGGATACGAAATCTTTTACTGATTTCCGATCCATGAACTTCAGATATGCTATCTCTTGATCTTCCTGTTTCCTTCTTATCTCTCCGATCTCCGACGCTTCTACTCTTTTTGCTCCAAATGTGACTCAATTGATCATCCTTGGACGATCCTCGATCTTAGGTCTCCAGTGGAATATAGTTTGGATCCGCACTCTCTCCTGATCCTTCCTTTAGAATTGATCTTCTTTGGCTTCCTCCTGACTTCCGAATCTGAGAATTCGGAACAGAGGTCGTCTTTGCTCAGGAAAGAGTTCGAGATCTTCCAGCCAATGAGATCGAAACTCTTCCCTCGGGATGGACTCCAATTTGCTTGATGAATGTCCTCATCAGATTTTGAGTTTCCAGGATTTGATGTTGCATGCTTTCAAATCGATCAATGATCAGATTTGGATCTAGCTCTGGACGAGATGCCGCCAATGTATCCGCCAATTGCTTCTCGTGCCTTTTGAACTGATCAGTAGGACGAGGTGAATGATCCTCCACCATTCTTTGCCTCTGTCGAGTCTGCATCATCGGAATTTGTGGTATCGGAACCACTTCTCTCGTTCTTCTTTTTTGATTTACTCTCCTTGGTTCTCTCTGGCTTGTTTTTGCCATTTCTATCGGTAATCCTTCCTCCCACTCAGGTGATTGAGCCATAGCTTCTCCATTGAACTTGCTCCAGTTACTGGTTCTTCCCACAGACAGTGCCAAAATGTTGGTGCTATTTCTGCCGATCACCTTGAACCGTAGTTTTCCGCACCGAACTCCTCAGATCTGATTCGATCTGGTTTGCTCTTCGATCAATCAACTCCTCACTCCTGAAAGAAATAGAATACCAGTAAGAAATGGAGCCGATCGTCTTGATCGGCGTCTCGTCTCCGACGATCTAGTCAGTATGGTGAAGTTGACGCTTCAGAGCTCTCTGGAGCTTCTAAAGTGCTTTTAATGGAGTTCAATCAGAGTGAGTTTAGAGTTTGGTTGATTCTAGAGACTTACCCTTGACGAGTCCATTGCTCCTTTTTATACAGATTTCCCGCCTGTTTTACTCTCAACTGTGACCGTCGGATTATAGTTGTTCTTTGGACGTCGCTGATCATCCTTCCTTTATTTTCTCAATCGAACCCGGCTAAGATTGGTTTGACCGGTGTAAACCGGAAATGGATACTTTAGTCACAACACCTAGTATAGGAAATTGCCTTCAAATCATGTCCAACTACACTTTGAGTTCATCAACTAGTCTCATCTTCAACAAGGCGCAGTTTCTTTTCCAACTCTGAACAAGCTTCAAGTATGGAACACCATCATCAACTTCCATGGGTTTGAGGTCAAACACCATGTCTTCCACTGAGATGGCCCATAGTTGGCTTCTTCCTTAACTTCGGGTCTTCAGACCTACAAACAACAAGGTTTCCGGGTCAAGGTTAGGGCTGGGTTTCACAATTAAGGCCTACATCACTGACACTTTACGGTGATGTCCGGCTTTCGGTATAATGTTTCAGCCCACGATGCGACATATGACTCTAGCATAAGGTGTCATCCTAGCACTGGTACGTAGACTATAACACCACAAGTCGTCCCAGAGTGTGGCATAGATCTCATGAAGCTCGTATGGAAGAAGGAATGTGTCTACCTCGGCACCCATAGGTATCCATCTGCACTCATTAGGATAGTATGGTACATGAAGAATGCGTGCCAGTACGCTGATGGAGAATCTAATCCGTGTCTCCCATACTCGACTCTCAATGAATAGCTCAAAAGTGTCTCGACCTCTGCCCTCGTGGTAGACAAGTTGCTGAAGAATAGTCTCACTAGATCTGGATAAACTGGTAGATCATTAGTGAAGAGATGTGTCCACTGCATCGTGTCGAATCTCTGACGGATTATGAATGTCCTAAGCTGTCGTAACCGTAATACGACGCCGTACTCTATACAACAATGCTCGAAGTGTGCCTCATATAAGAACACTGCCTATGGTGTGACGAATAAATCTCCACGGATGACCTCATCCCGTGGCCCTAGGATTGGTGCCTGACCTCCACCCCTGCCTCTCCTACCACCTAAACGTCGACCACGTGGTGGCATGATGTTTGTCTTTGTTGAGACGACAAAGGAAGTTTGAGTTGGTGTTTTTGCAGAAAATTCAGCAAGAAGGGTGTTATCATAATTTTTTTTGAAAAGTTTTTATTTCGGCAAAATTGTGATTTGACCATACTTGGAATAACATGTTAGGATGCCTTGTTTGAGAAAAATCCCTCTAAAACCTGGTCTACAAGAGAAAATTCAGCAAGGAAAGAAAGGGGATTTTCATTTTAGGTCAAAATTTGGATTTTTGGAATTGTGAAATTGGTTCGATTGAATTGCATGCACAACTCTACCATATCATTTCAGTTATGTAGGAAGTGGTTTGGTGTCAAAATTCTTTGTGGATTGAAATTGGGATAAGTTTTTCAAAAAGGGGATTTTTGTGGTGTGAATAGTGAAAAGAGAGCATGAAATTGGTAGAACTTGTAGAAGTATGACATTGTGCAAAAATTACATGGGGAATATTTCTAAGTGTTCCTGACATGATTTCTAACTATTGCAACAAGTATTTCATGGTTTTGAAATAATGCAAGTCAAGATTGGAAGCTTTTGAGAGAGGGAATAGTGTATATCTTTGGTTGATGGTCAATGTGTGTTTGGGTGTTGTTGTAGAAGACCTAAAAGACATTGGATGACCTTTGAAAAACCTTGGAAAACCTTTTCCCTGAGCTCTCTCTCAAGTTGATGGAAGTTGAAATGTGTTTTGAAGTGTGAAGTGGGTCATTTTTAAGTGAAATTGGCGCATTGTTTGCTTGGGTTGACTGCTTGGGTTGACTAGGCCAATCGACCCAGCCAAGCGACCCATAGAGTCAGTGAGCTCTGATTTCGTTGATTTTTGACCCATGAATGTTTATATGATGACTATATTGATGATTCTAAGTTTGATATGAATATTCCAAGCATGAGATCAAGTAGATATTGATGAATCTTCAATTTATTTTTGGTGTTTGATTCTTTTGGATTTGTAGGATGGTTAACCTGAGGAATTGTAACACTAGTGCAAGCCGTAGCGAGACTAGAAGTGTGAAACCCGGCCCTAACCTTAACCCGGATACTCTTTGATTGTAGGTCCAAAGACCTGAAGTAGAAGTGAAAGTCAACTATGGGCCATATTGGTAGAAGATATAGTATTCGACTCCGAACCTATGGAGATTGAAGATGAGGCCCCATACTTGAAGACAATGTTGGATATAGAGAAGAGACTGCACCTTGATGAATAGAAGATTAGTTAATGACCTTAGAGCTTGGTGGGATATGATTTAAAGCCATTTTTCCATGCTAGGTATGTTATAGAATATGTGTTTAAAGTTTCGATTGATTCCGAGTAGTGGAAGACCCTCAAATCCCTGTCTTTGGCTTTGCTGACAGCCTGGGTCGAGTGCTTGGGTTGACTGGGCCATGCTACCCAGCCAATCGACCCAGAGTTGTTGAACTCGAACATAATCTTTTGTTTTGAGTATCTTGCTATATATACCCCATGACTTCGTGATTTTAGTATCCCTAGCCTCCATAACACTTAGAGAACGAAGGGAAACCATCTCCAAGCCTCCAAGAGTGAAGAAGAAGACCTAATTTTGAAATCTTGCAAACTCTCTCTCTTGTTCTTCAATTAAAGGTTAGTAATCTATCTTTTATGCTAATGATTTATTCTTTCCATGATCACTCTCATCTCTGAACTGAGATTATGATGAAGATGCTGCAACCTTGTAGTCATATCTTTACAATCTCTTTTCATTCTCTTGTATTATGATCATCTCATTCATTCTTGACATGATTCTTATGATTTCTTCTTAAACTATGATAATATTCCTATTTTGATTCATTCTAGCATTATAGATGCTTCTCTATGATTATTCATACCTTTGATCTATTGTGTTCTTGTACTAGAATGAGATCTAATCATCTCTAGTTCATCTCTTTCATTCATAGCATGTTTCCAATGAAAACTATGATTTTTACCAAAATAGAAACTATGATTCTAGTTTAGTAAGTAATGTTTTAATGGTGGTTTGATGTCTAAATTATGCTTTTTAGTCTTAGACTACTGTGTTAGACAATCCTTCCAAGTTTCGTCGCATTCCGATTTGTGTAGCATAGGTTTCGGATCAAGATTCTCTTTTTAGTTTCGGATTTGCTCTTGGGCAGATTGCCTGGGTCGACTGGAGCACTCAACCCAGCCAATCAACCCGCAAGAACAGAATTTGTTTTCTTCGTCCAATTCGATTCGATTCATGCTTATTCTTTTAGGACTACTTCCTAATGATTGTGTGATGCTATTCTAGGGTTTATTTGCTAACTTTGGATTCATCCTCTTGTCCGTCCGGAATACATTCGAATCTATTTAAGGTAAGGAAAGTTGTTACCATATTAACATAGATTTGCATAGGTTTAGTTTCTAATTTGGGAACTACTTAGATTTGCTACTGTTATGTTAGTTTCTATTATGATATGAATGTTGCAAGTACATTAGAATCTTATTTCCTTATTTACTTTATGTACTTGATTATGTATGAATACTTACTCATGTATGTTTTCTTATTTATTTAATCTTGTCTTATTATACTCTTTCATATGATGAGATATTTGTTGTGGATGATATGACTGAATTATGATTGTGATTGTTTAGGTATGATTTGGGATTGGGGAATGTCCTTTTGACATTTCTGCCCTTGGACCGAGTAGTATGGGATATTTCCGATGTTGCCCTTTGACGCTTTTCCGGATTATTGGTTTTCATACCTAGGACTTGTCTAGCAATGTTTGGCTAGGTTATACCCCTGTTATATCAGACCCGATTCTAAAGGGTATTGAGACCGAACGACCCGTGGTAGCAATGGGGATTCATGGGTGCTCAAGACCGGTGAGTTATATCCGTGAGGGGGCATGAATCACATTGTGGGGACCATTTATGGGTAGAGTTGCATATGGATAGACTTGGGCTCATGGGCGTTCAAGACCGGTAACCAACCCGTGAGAAGACATGAGAGCTTCCCGTTACTATATGTGGATGACTTATAGGGTTGATGAGTCCGTAGTCTGAGTTGGTTGTAGCCATAGGATACGCTGAATCTAGTGTGAAGGATACCGGAAAGGATCGCCAGGGGCGAGGAATGGACGTATCTGGATCTGAGTTGATATGACTAAGTAGAAGACTTGCATTGGGCTAGGCTTTACCTTGACATGCACCAATACTTAGACCAAACGGTGATGTGAGAGAGAAGTGACTTAACCCCAAACCATGGATTGTCCAAGATGGATGAAGGACCCTTTGCCAACCGGCGTTGTGAGATGAGACCTACCCAAAGAAGATGGTGCTATGACTTAAAGCATGTCTGCCTATAGAGACCAACATACATAAAGTTAGACTCATACATGCATTGTTGTCTCATATCATATCATTTTATGCTTTGTTTGTGATACTATGTTATTTATGCTATTATGGAACAACTTGCCTTGCTAATTTTCTTTTGAAACTCACCCCTTTTTGTACAATATCTTTTGTTAGACTATTCTACAAGTTTTGATGGCTATGAAGCGCAATATGAGGAAGTGCAAGATGAAGAAGCATACCATACGCAAAGTGTTAGCGATTACGAAGATTACTGTGAGGATCCCTCGAGTGGTCTCTCTTGTTACCAGGATTAGCCCTACTGTGGAGTGGGAGCGTCTGAGCATAATCGATGAAGTTTATGTTTATGAGGACATCCTTTATAAAGTAGAAAAGACTCTAGTTTAGTTAGATTATATCTTTCTTTCTTGTCTTTAGAATCAGTTGATTTTCGAACTACATTCCGCTGTACTTGTGGAGTGAGATTCCGCCTCACTCTACTTTTGATTTATATATCTATTGGTATCTTTTCCGCACTCTGATGATTATCTCGTTACTTATCTTTGATTTATTTGAATAATACTGTTAACATTGATTTAGTCTTGTTCTTGATTATATTGGTTTGAATGTGGGAGGATGATTTCACTAACTACTGGATCTTGTGGACTGTGGATCACACACTCGGGTATGCCAGATAGGGTACCGGCTGGGTGGATGTGACAAGAAGAGTACCTAATGGGACCATACCTGATGGTGCCCCTAGTCATCAGACTCCTATAAATGGACAGACTGCTGATCTCCCTGGTGCTCTGCTGGTGGGAAATTTCCAGGATATTGCCAACATTATGGGTAATATCATGTAGCAGCAAGCTACTCAGTTCAACTAGATGATGATGGGTTTTACGACTTTGCATAATGAGACCCGTACTGCTGCTCATGGAAATCCTCAAGCTGCTGTCCCAAATGCTAAAAGATTAGTAGGAACTCCCCATACCAGGCTGATGGAGAGTTTTCTTTAGTTGCAAGTGCCAACATTCACTGGTGTTTTGAAGGACACTCTGTTTTCGAATAAGTGGTTACGGGAACTAGAGAAAGCTTTTTGGAATCTTCAAAGTTCTGATGCTCAGAAGATTTTATTTGTTGAGAAGAAGCTCCAGCATGAAGTTGATGCCTAGTGGAATTCCACCCTTCCTATTCTTGAAGATCTGCATGTTGGTGTGGTTACTTGGGAAATATTTAAAGATGCATTTTGCAAGAATTATTTCCCAGAAGCTGTGAAAGATGCGAAGGAAGCCGAGTTCATGGCTCTTGCTTAAGGACCTCTTTCTATGCTGGAATACCAGCAGAAGTTTGAAGAGCTTTTCTTCTTTGCCCCTGATTCTATGAGGCCAGACCGTGCAAAGGCAAAGAAATTCTTCAAAGGATTGCGACCTATAATCAGGGCCTATCTTACTATTCTTCCTATAGAGAGCTATGCTCAGATTGTGCTGAACTCGAAGAAATTGGAAGAAGCTAAGAAAGAAAGTGCTCATGTACAGAGACCGTGGTAGCATAGAAACCCCAGTTTGGTTGATAGATTGGAATGAAGATTCACTAGACCTACACCCTACCATACTCCTACCTTTCAGCCCAGGAGTGTAGGACAGAGTTCAGGATATGCACAGGCCGGGCAGCAAAGCCAGTTCAATGGGAATAGACAAGCAGTGAATGATCCAGCTGCTAGGCCAGTGTATGCAAATCCCTAACCAATGAATCAAAAGTTTCTACTGGCATCACCTCCAGTTGTGCCAAAGGATCCTGTTTGCTTTTTCTGTAAGCAGACCGGACACTTTGCTTGTACTTGCCCCCAGAAGATGAATTAGTCGCCTATCCCTATAGCAAAGAGTGCTCTTGCCCCTCCGTCTAAAAGAGTGTTCAATATATCTAGTACTGAACAAGATGTGAACTATGAAGTTGTGACAGGTACATTATTAGTTGCTTCTATACCTGCAATTGTATTATTTGAATTGAGTGCATCTCATTCATTCATCTCATCTGCATTTGTTAGAAAGACTGACTTGACACCCAAGAACCTATCTAGTTATTTGATGATTAGTACTCCTACAAGATCTGTTGTGAAACTAGATAAAGTGTTAGAAGAATGTCTTGTCTTTGTTTGTGGGAAGAATCTGAAAGCCAATTTAGTGCTCCTTGATATGAAGGACTTTGATATTATTTTGGGAATAGATTGGTTGATAACTCATAAAGCTGTGATTCTTTGTTCTTCAAGAAAGATCCAATTTCAGATTGGTGTAAATTCAACTTTTGAATTTCAAGGTGAGAAAGGAAGAGTTAGTAAGAAGACTTTGACCGCATTTATGCAAGTCTGTGCATTAGTGGAAAGTGCTTCACCTGGAAGCAAGGTCAAGGAAGAGAAGAAGCTAGAGGAAGTCAAGGTAATTTGTGACTTCAAGGATGTTTTTCTGGAGGATTTGTCAAGATTGCCTCCTAATAGAGGTTTGGAGTTTTCGATTGAGTTAATTCCAGGAGCCGCTCCGGTATCTAAAACCCTGTATAGAATGGCACCTACCGAACTAAAAGAACTACAGAACCAGATGAATGAGCTCTTTGACAGAGGTTTTATATAGCCAAGTGTATCACCTTGCGGAGTTCCTATCCTGTTTGTGAAGAAGAAAGACGGTAGCATGCATTTATGCATTGATTACCGGGAGTTGAACAAACTGACCATAAAGAATAGATATCCACTGCCCAGGATTGATGACCTTTTCGATCAGTTGAAAGGTGCAATCGTGTTCTCAAAGATTGACTTGAGATCTAGATTTCACCAACTTAAGGTGAAGTCTAGTGACATTTTCAAGCCAACCTTTAGAACAAGATATGGTCACTATGAGTTTAGAGTTATGCCCTTTGGTTTGACTAATGCTCTTGGTGTTTTTATAGATCTTATGAATCGAGTTTTTTATGATGTGCTTGATAAGTTTGTAATTGTCTTCATTGATGACATCTTGATTTACTCAAGGAATGAAGAAGAACATATGAGACATCTTAGTTTCACCTTGCAAAGATTGAGAGAAAATAAGCTTTATGCCAAGTTTAGCAAGTGTGACTTTTGGCTCTCAAGGGTAGTATTCCTAGGCCATGTGGTCTCAGTAGAAGGTATTCGTGTTGATCCCGAGAAAGTTAAAGCAATTGCCGACTGAGACAGACTCGAAAACCGTGACGAAAGAAGAAGTTTTCTGGGAATGGCGGGATACTACAGGAGATTTATTGAGAACTTTGGACCATGTGGTTTCTAAGTTGGCTGCTTCTATGACTAAGCTAACTAGAAAAGAAGAGAAGTTTGTTTGGACCTGATGCGTCCAAAATCTGCTCAGCCCTTAGATCTCCTCGTGATGACCTGCAAAACGAAAGCGTTAGATGTGGCCCGACCGCTGGGGTCGGGAGTCCACCTCCGAAGGCTAAGTCAGTTGATGAACTTAATCACAAATGGCTCTGCTAGAAGCACAGAGCTAAAGAATGAAGAAATGGGAAAAGTGATCTAGATAGCAGGGCGCTGATAGTGTAAGTCTATTAGAATGTATCTGGAACCGGAGTCTCGATAGTGTGTTTTCGATCCCCTCACCTCGTATGGTAGTGAGGTTTATATAGAGTGTACCTTCGAATCTCCTTCGTTGGATGTACTTTGAGCCTTCTTCGGGTAGTCGTTGGATCTTAATAGTTAGATCCGTTGAGCAATAGACTTCTACTAGTTTGGACTAGTAGAGGACTCTTGAGATAACCTTTAGGTTATGTGATGATTATCCCTTCGATAATGATTATCCGCAGCCGTCAATTCGAGTCTGCCATCATTAGTGTAATTACCCTAATCCATAAGTAGGATTAGGGCATGCTTGTAGCCGAATAAGCTTTCGTCTTCAGCAAGCCATCTTCTGGATCCGGTTCGCTAGGGAGCGTGTCGGTTCCCTCCGTCTCGACCGGGGTCGAGGGTCGGACCAAGTATGAACCCGGTCTGATCATAATTTCTCCGTATCACGAGCCCCCCAGACCAAGCGTTTGGTCGATCCCGAGGGCTTGGTTTTTAACTGGGTTCTTCGTCAGGCGATAATCTTTGCGTGCTTCATTAAATGTCATATCACATTTAATGCGGTGGTCATTTTTCCTCGAGCGTTGTGAGTGTAAGGCCACGTGTCTCCTTGTAGTCGATCTGTCGTGGCTCACGTCATCCAATCGACGGTTTCCGAACGCTTATTTCGGATTCGTGAGTTCAAACTTTCAAAACATCTTTCAATCTTGATCGTTGATTTTGAATCAATCTCGATCGTTCAGATTCCCAAACACTCGTGCGGGGGTTTTAAAAGTGGTTCGTTGTCTTCGTAGGTTTCATTCTTCCTGTCTGGAATTTGAACCTTTGTTGTCTGCTTCGCGCCTTCTTGCTCTCAAGCTTCTGCCTCACTGTATCAGTAAGTTTACTGGTCTTTTTCTTTTTGTAGTTAATTGAAACAAGTAATGGCGGACGACGGGGCTTCTCTGGTACCCAGTGTTGGTAATAGCAGTGAGGCTTTTGCTTCTACTGCTCCTGAACAGTCGGATAGTGATAACAAAACCCTAACTGTCCTCTGGCGCGAGTTTGCTGAAGTTTCTCAAAAAGGTTTAGAGAGAAAAACTGAAACTCCTCTTGCCTTCCTCGAGTCTGGATCTTCCAAGATTGTCGAGTCTTCTAGGCAGCCTCAAACTTCCAGGTCCGATGGTGGACCTGGCTCTGTTCCCTCTATTTATAATGAGGAAACCCTTCTTTCAGCCATCCAAGATTTTGATTTTCCCTCCTCTTATCAGGTTAGGGCCCCCCATCCTGATGAGAGGGTTGATTCAACCCTCTCGGGTGGATTTTCTCTGTATATAGATGCACTGGAAAGCGGGGTTCGCTTTCCCTTTTTTAATCCTTTGTTCTCCGCAGTTCTGAATCATTGGGACATTTGTCCCGGAATGCTGCTTCCCAATAGCTAGCGTCTCATCGTCGGCTTCTTGGGTTTGTGTTTTCAACTTGGCATTACGCCATCTCTTTCCCTCTTTTTACATTTTCATGTTCTTTCTATCTCCCATCCTCCCGGATGGGTTTTCTATCCAAATGCAATAAGACTGAACTTGATTGGAGGGGCAGCATCCTTGTTAAAGGAACTTGCCCTTCTAACCACAAAAGATGGCGCGGACGATTCTTTTTCTGTCGAGCGCCTCCATCAGATCTTAACTTCCCAACCGCCTGGAGGAGGTGTACTTCTTCTTCCAAGAATAACCGAGGTCTTCCCTTATCCAGAGAAGACGAGGCGGCCGTCAGGAAGATCAAATCCATTCCATGGTATCAAGAGATACATGGACTTGAAATGGAGTATAACTCCGTTCTTCAGTACTGGGGCTTGGCTCATTGTGAGCTTCTAACCACCCTCCTTTAATTTTACTGAAGTGATATGTCTTTAATTCTGACTCTTGTCATTCTTCTTTGCAGTGCCTCCAAGAATGAACCCTGAGAACCTGCGAGTGAAGGCCGCTAGGGCCGTTGTGACAGCCGAGCAACAATCACCCAGAGCCTTGACCGTAGATCAAGAGGCTTTTGTTCCCTCTCCCGACCCCTCTTATAGGGGTATTAGGAATATCAGGCCCGTGGCTGATACTTCGGGTAAAGGGAAGAAACCGATGGTGGAGAGGTCTAATGTCTCTTCCTCTGCCCGAACCAAAAGGAGGCATGACATAATTGATGCTTCCTCCCATAAAAAATCCAAAGCTTCAACGGATTGTGAGGAGGTCTTCACCCCCCCAGTGGACCCTGAAGTTGACCGACAGGGTGACTCGGGACCCTGAGAAAGCTGCAGAGTGGAGCTCCCTCAGTCTTGTTCCTTCTGATCGCCAGGAATTTGAAGCCCTGGATGACATTTCCCTTGTTAGTCAATCCACAAGGTACCAGTCTTCTTGCTTACTTATTTTTTTATAATTTCTTATGACTTCTTCTGATATTTTCCGCCTTCCCAGGAATGCTGTGTTGAGCTTTTATCAACACATGGAAGCATTGAGCCTGGTTGGTCGCACCAGCTCCTTGCTTGCAAACTCCGTGAAGAGAATTTGGCCAAGGCCAATTCAAAGATAGACCGACCGACTGTGCTGCTGAGGAGCTGCAGAAAAAGCATGAGGAAGAAGTGATCTCCCTCAAGGAAGCCCTCGATGCTTCGAAGATTCGTGCCGCTGCTGCCGAGCGCGAGGCCAGGAAGCAAAAAGCAGCTGCCACGTTGTTTGGTGACAGGCTTGAATTCCGATGTAGGGAGAACGAAGAATATCTGAAGTTGGCAATCCCTAGCAAGCCCGAGCATATAAAGCCAGAGCTTCGGAAGGAGTGTGTTCGGAAATACCTGAACAGCGTACCTTTCTCCGAGCTGCTAGGTGCCTACAACATTCAAGCTTATCGCTTAGGGCAGAACGATGTTTGGGAGCGAATTCTCGCATCAATCCCTTCCTTCGATACCGCTCCCTTTCGTGAGGTGTGCTATAAAGAGGTCTTCAGGAAAGTTGGCATGGATCTCCCAGACTGGGCTCGGGAAGAAGATGATCCTTTTCCAGCTGACCCTCAATATGAGGCATACCTGGCTGACGAGCCGGCGCTTCCAGAGGAGAAATCACAAGCCGAGTCTCAAGTTGCTACTATAGAGGACTCAGCCGATGCCATTCTTGAGGAAGGCTCTTCTCAAGATCCTGAGAAAAGTCCTCCCGAACAGGGTCCCTCGAGCAACAATGAAGAAGAGGCTTAGGGAGTTATCTTTTGTTGTAAAGATTTACCCTCTTATTAATGAATAGACATTTCTTTTTCATGTTTGGACCTTCCATTTCCCTGTCTCCTGCTGAACTCTTGTCTTGAATATCGAAGTATAAATGATAAAACTTATCACTTAACTTTACATTCCTCGCCGAATAATAATCTTGTAGAAATATTGTGAAGATGTGTTTCGGAAAGATGCATTAATCTTCCCCACTACTTCATTTATTGCAAAGTCCACACGTTTCCCTTCTCGTATCTGCGAAGTCCAAACGTTTCCTTGCTCTGGTATATCATTCACTGTTTCCAATGAATCGGAAATACACCCATTATTATAATGGCGGTGCGACGATTGGAGGTATCCCTCTCATCGGGTGCTCGCCTCCACATGTTTCCATGTGGCATCCCTCCGACCGTTGATCTTGCTTTCTGCTGATTTCGAAGCGTCATTTCGATCTGGGCCATTGGTTGTCCTTAGCTTTCAACCGTCGTCTTAATACCTGAGGCTATTTAAAGCCTTCGTGGGTACTCTTCATCTATCCTGCTATCTGCAAGTTAGATTTGCTAAAGTGCTAAAGCAACATTCCGTCCTTCTGCCTGCTTCCGTATTCCTCGTACTCCAACAATAGCTCTATCAACTTCTGAATAAGTGAGCTTTTTGATTACTCATCTCTTTCCCCACTTCCCCCTTGAGTAAACTGCACAGTAGCAATACTTGAGGTTTAGTTAATTGGATTTTTCATAAGTGATAGAGAACTAGGGTTTTCCCTCTTTTTTGTCGTCGTTGGATATTTGTACTGATACGGCTTTTCTGTTTGCATAGTGGCTCCCAAGATCAACCCGAACTTTATCAGAGCGAAGTCTAGCAAGAAAATCGTTCCGTCGGTGGTGGTTGGGGCTAGTGAGGTGGTTTCAGCTAGTGAATCCTCTCAGCGTAGGGCGACTACTGTTGGTGAATCTTCATGTCAGATTCCCACAGTTTCTATTGATGCCGTCCCTGCGCCTCTTTTACCTGAAGTGATCGCTCGTCTTTCCCAGGAAGATCTTGATCACTCCGTTGTTGATGGAGCTGCCGACGCTTCTGCTGGTGAGACTGTTGGTGCACCCTCGAAGGAGACTCTTCGGGCATCTGAGGCAACTATGTTGGCATCTGATGAAGGTGTGGTCCCAGCAGATGCTGCTCCTATTTCCAATTCTAGTGCTTGTTTGGCATCCTCCTCCTCTCCTTCCGAGTTGGAGGATTTTGCCACCAGGAAGCGCCGTCGGGTGACAAGTGATGCATCTAATCCTTCTCTTGATGTAGCTCATCCTTCTCATCCTTCGCCTGAATTAGTGTCAAACGAGTTTGACAGAGCGTTGGAATGGTGTACTGTTGCTCGAATGACTTTTGAGAGCGCAGTTCTTTCCAAACTTCCAGATGAAGTCTTTACGAAGTCACTGGTGATGTAAGTCTTTCTTCATTATCCTTTGATTCTGAAAAATTCCTCTTCTGCTCCTTTTTAACTCGAAAGTTGCTTGCAGGAGTCTTACTGGTAACTTCTACAACCAAGTGGAAGCAGTTTCCAGGCTTCGAGAAATCTCTGAAGCTAAAGATGCTGAGATTGCTCGCCTTCGGAAACTAGCTTGGGATGTGGCAGGAGAAAAGAATTCAATGATCGGTCGTCTTCAGTCGGACTTGGATGATGCCAGGGAGAAGATTCGGCGACTGGAGCGAGCAGTTGGAAAGTCAGGAGCCAAAGGATCTGAAATGTTACCTCAAAGGCAAGCTGTCGTTCCTTTGCCCGAATCCCTTCCAACTGATGTTCGCAGAGCCTGCGTCTTCAAGTATTTACACAGTAAGCCCTTTGTTGATATGCTGAATGCTTATAACTTGCAGGCGTACCGGGATGGTGAGAACGAAGTATGGGAATCAATATTAAGGAGGGATCCTCATTTTGATACAACTCCCTACAGTGCTGTTTGCCATCCTGAAGTATTTACCAACCTGGGTATTCCTCCTCCTGACTGGACCAATGATAAGATTGATCTTCCACCTTCTGATCCAGATATTATGCATTATCTGGAAGATTCTCCTGTTTATTCTCCCCTGGAAGAAGTCAATTATGACGAGCTCGTCTTGAATGCAAGTTTGGTCGAGGACCATACTTCTCCTGGACAAGCTGGACAAAGAGTATGAAATTGCGGAGGATCTTATGCATACCGAGATATTTTTTTGTAATCCTCATTTCTCCTCTTCTTTTCCTTGAATTCATACCAATGGTTGACTCATATGTTTGTTCTAGCAAAGTTGTGTCGATCTTGTATGACTTCTTAGTAATCACCGATGATGACTTTCTTTTTTGACCGAAGATTGTATCCAGCTCTTTTAATTGTTTTGATACTGGCCTCTTTCGATCTTTTGAAGAAATAAGAAATTTACTTCATCTTGAACTTTGCT
This sequence comes from Hakea prostrata, assembly GCF_041222555.1. NCBI lineage: Eukaryota > Viridiplantae > Streptophyta > Magnoliopsida > Proteales > Proteaceae > Hakea > Hakea prostrata. Next base: position 15,800,220 of record NC_142606.1, read on the forward strand.
AGCCACTTTAATCACTGTTGAATTAGGTCTTAGTTGTTTGGAACAATGCCTTTACTTAAAGATTTCCGGAGAAATACAATAAGTCTGAGAAGGAACTCACTCGGGTTTTAAACCGATGCCTTTACTTAAGGATTTTCGGAGAAATACAATAAGTCTGAGAAGGAACTCACTCGGGTTTTAAACCGATGCCTTTACTTAAGGATTTCCGGAGAAATACAATAAGTCTGAGAAGGAACTCACTCGGGTTTTAAACATCAGCCTTTACTTAAGGATTTCCGGAGAAATACGATAAGTCTGAGAAGGAACTCACTCGGGTTTTAAACCGATGCCTCTACTTAAGGATAATTCGAAAATTCAATAAGTCTTGAAGGAACTCACCCGGGTTGTAAACCGACGCCTTGCAAAAGGAACTCGCTCGGATTTTCATCCGATGCCTTGACTTAAGAAGATCCGAAAAAATTCCATAAGTGTTGAAGGACCCACACGGATTTCCATCCGATGCCTTATAGTTGGATCTTATTCTTGAATGTGGTGTATGATGCCCCCCAATCAAAAGATAGTTTGTTGAAAGCCAAAAATTGCATTGATTGAGTTGAAAATGATTACATCGCGAACAAAATTGAAATCATCATCAAGGATAAAACTTTTTGAGATGCCTAGCATTCCACGGACGATCCAACTCTTTCTGGGTGTTGATGTTCTTCAGCCTGTAAGCTCTTGAACCAACTGGTTTTACAACCATATAAGGTCCTTCCCAGGAAGGGTCCAATTTTGTTTGGTGACGCGGGTCAGAAGCTAAGGTGTTTCTCAAAACCAAATCTCCAGCTAAGTACCGACGATTCTTCACTCGAGTATTATAATGAGACGCTATCCTTCTTTGATAATGTTGAGTTCGTGCTATTGCTTTTGCCCGAACTTCGTCCAACAGATCAAGACTATCAAGCAGTCCTTGTTCATTTTCTTTTTCCTCGAACTCACGATCCTGTAATGTCCCCACCATTATCTCCACTGGTGCCAATGCTTCGGATCCATATGCCAACCTGAATGGAGTTTCTCCTGTGGGTGTTCGAACCGTAGTTCTATAAGCCCACAGTACATTATGAAGTTCTTCGACCCAAGAAGCTTTGTCAGCTTCGAGTCTTTTCTTTATTCCTTCCAGTAGCGTTCGGTTAGTAACCTCTACTTGTCCATTGCTCTGGCGGTATGCCACTGAGGACATACGATGCTCGATCATATATGTTCCGCAAAATTGCTCAAATTGTGGACAGTCGAACTGAGTACCATGGTCAGTGACAATAATTTTTGGAATCCCAAAAGGATATATGATTGATTCAAGCACAAATTTCTCCACCTTTTTCTCAGTAATTGCTGCCAGTGCACTGGCTTCAACCCATTTTGTGAAGTAATCAATTGCTACTATCAGATATTCCCGTCCGCTTGACGCCTTTGTGAATTTGCCCATGATATCAATTTCCACATCGCAAAGGGAATGGGATCTAGAATTGAAGTCATGGTTTCCGCCGGGCGTTTCGATACTGTAGCATGAATTTGACAGTTACCACACCGACGAACATATTCCATAGCAGCCTCTTGGACCTTAGGCCAATATAACCCAAGTCTCAGAATTTTGTGAGCCAGGGCTCGTCCACCCATGTGAGCTCCACAAATTCCTTCATGAACCTCAGCCAAAGCTGATTTTTCTCCTTCGGGGCCTATACATCTCATAAGGGGTCCAGAATAAGATCTTTTATATAGTCTCTGTAAAACCCAGCCCTAACCTTGACCCGGAAACCTTGTTATTTGTAGGTCCGATGACCCGAAGTAAAGTAAGAAGAAAGCTTTGGGCCATCCCAGTGGAGGACTTGGTGTCTGGCTTTGAATCCATGAAAGTTGATGATGAAGTTCTATTTATGGAAACTGAATCTTGATGAAGATCGGATTAGTTGATGGACTTGGAGTGCTCTCTATCTTGGTTTGAAGGCATTTCTACCTATTAGGTAAGTCCTTGACTTGTGTGCAAAACCCCTTTAGGATTGGATTTGATCTGGGCCTTCAATTCCTTGTTTTGGACTTGCTGTCAGCATTGGTCGACTGGTCCAGTCGACCAATCCACTCGACCAATGAGTGCTGTCTTTGGCAATTAGGTTTTTCTTGCTCTATTTAAGTCCAATCTCGAGTCCACTTCGTATTTGCTGCCTCCAAACTCTTTGGAACGAACCAAAGACCTCTGCAAGTCATCTCCCTTGCATCCTTGGTGTTTTCTTGACGGATCTTCGTCGAAACTCTTCCTTTTGCATCAAAAGGTATGTCTACTCTCTCTTCTTCTCCTCCATCTTTGTTTTTCTTTCCTTTTTGAGTTGAGACAGTAGAAGAGATGCTGCATTCTCTGTTGCAAACATCTCTGAACTTGTTCTCATGATCATCCTAAGGATTTGAGGCTAGAACAATGATCTTAACCATGATCATTGCAAGCTTTTGAAGGAATCATGATCAAACCATGATCTAATCTTGTTAAACTTCTGATTTGAATTCTGATCTCTTTGCATCTTCTATATTGATCATGTTAGTAGTTAATTACTGTGTTTTCTTTCCATGATCCATAATCTATCAATCTCTAGTTGTTCTCTTCTACCATACTATGTGTTCTTCATGAAGCATGGTAGTTACATATATGGTAGGTTTTATTTCCTTATTTAGATTTATGCTTCTAAGCCTTTTTCCTTGAAGATCTAAGTATGTTTTCATGATACCTTTACCTGAAGCAATGATCCATCCTCCTATTGTTCTTGTCTTTGATTTCTATTTCGAATTCATCAAGATCCATGGTTGATCTAATTATGGTAACTTTTTGTTTCCTAATTTGGATCTTGATGTCTTGATTTGATTAGTGTTTTGAGGTCCCCTATATGTTAGAATACTACTGATGTAGTTTACCCCTTGATTAGTACCCTTTTGAACCACCAAATTCGGATTTCATATCTTAAAACTCTGTTTTTTTAGGGTTATCAGTCGCATTGGTCGATCGATTGGTCGACTGGACCAGTCGACCAATCCACTCGACCAATGAGTACAGCAACTCCATAATTGGTTTGTGTTGGATGTTTTGGTATCTTTTCTGTTAGGGATCTTTCCTAATATGTTGTATATACTTGTTTAGGACCTTCTTCTCAAGTTTGCCAAGATCTTACTTGATTTCTTAGGATTCCTTCGCAAGTTATAAAAGGTAAGGATGGTTATTTCCTTAATTACATAGATAGCATGAATCTAGTTTCTATATTTGAATATCATTGACATGTTTCCTAAATTAGATTCTTACAATGATATACTACTGTTGTATAACTTTGATTACAGTAGCATTACTTGTTTATGATTAATTGATTCATGAATGATTTATTTACCAATTATATACAAGTTGATTGTACTTATTGATTTCTTTCCATATATGAAGTTACCATATATGTGATGATATGAATTGATGCATGTGTATGCTTAAGTATGGTTTGGAAAGGAGAGGTGTCCTTTTGACACTTCTGTCCTTGGACTACTACGGGAATATTATGGTATGTTTCCGGAGATGCCCTCTGGACACCTTCCTAAACTGTTGGATGACATATCTAGGATTGTCTAGTAGTGTTTGGCTAGGATGTCCTGTTATGTCAGACCCTAATCGGAGGGGTATTGAGACCGAACGACCCGTGGTAGCAATGGGGATTCATGGGCGCTCAAGACCGGTAACCAACCCGTGAGAGGACAGGAATCACATTGTGGGGGCCATTTATTGGTAGGGTTGCATATGGTTAGACTTGGGCTCACGGGCGCTTAAGACCGGTAACCAACCCGTGAGAGGACGTGAGAGCTTCCCGTTTACCATATGTGGATGATCAATAGGGTTGATGAGTCCGTAGTCAGGGACTATGAGGACTCTAGTGTGAAAGATACCGGAAAGGATCATCAGGGACGAGGAATGGACGTATCTGGATCTGACTTGATGTAACTAAGTAGAAGACTTGCATTTGGCTAGGTTTTACCCCGACATGCGCCAGATTGCTTATACCAAATGGTTGTGAGAGAGTGTGTTGACTTAACCCCCTGCCATGGTTTGTCCTGAGGGATGAAGGACCCATTACCAATCGGCTGCTCAAGATCGGTGAAATGATCCGTGAGAGAATCCAAGATATCTTAAATGGTTGAGGATGTGAGTGGACTTTCCTAAAGAAGTACGGTGCTATGACTTAAAGCATGTCTGCCAATAGAGACCAGCATACATAGAGTTAGATTCATTCATTCATTGCTTGTCTCATATCATATTGCATTTATGTTTGTTCTGGAATCCCGCCATTTATGTTATTATGGATTTTAATCGCCTTAATGAGTTTCTTTGAAACTCATTCCTTTATTGTACAATGTTTGTTAGACTATCCTGCAGGTACTGAATACTATGACGGTCCCTATGAAGAAGCGCAAGGCGAGGAGACATATCTCCAGGAAGGTGATTGCGGTTACCACAATTACACTGAAGATCCCGCGAGTGGTTATGCTCCGTACGATGCTTAGTCCGACCATTGAGTGGAAGCGTCCTTGTGCCATTTATGAGATTAACACTTATAAGGATGTTGTCTATAAAGTGGAGAACAATTTAGTTACCCAATGTACTTGCTACTGGGATTAGACTTTGTCTAGTTTATTCTTTTTAGAGCTACTTTTCCGCTGGTTGTAGAGTGGGATTTTTGCCTCACTTTACTTATCTGTTTGATACTCTGATTATAACTATCTTTCTGATTTATTTATGATTCATTCTTTCCTTATTGGATCTATGGTTTATCTTCTGCACTTTTATTATGATTGTTCATGATTATGTTATTGTTTATGTGGGAGGTTGATCACTCGATACCTGATCTTCGGGCTGTGGATCACACTCTCGGGTATGCCAGATAGGGTACCGGCTGGGAGGACGTGACAGTCTCCCATTCTGAATGATAAATCTAGCTGATCGAATCTTGATCAATTTTGCCTCTTTTGGATCCTCGGGTAGTTTGTCATCTCTCAGATACTCGATTATCGGATCCATCCAGCAACGCTCTGCTTCAATATAAGAAATTTCTTTCTCATGATAACTTGGAAAAGTTATCTCTTCAATATAGACCGAAGGGTCTAGATTCTTTTCTTTGGCATTGGCTAGTCGGGATAGCTCATCTGCCACTGAATTTTCATTCCTCGAAATCTGAAATATCTTCAAATTTCAAAATTGTCCTTGAAATGCCTGCACTATCTCTTGATATTTCTGCAAGCGTGGTTCTTTAATACCATACTCCCCCTGGACTTGGTTGACTATAAGTTGAGAGTCACTATAAATAGTAACATCTGCAATAGATAATTCTTTTGACAACTGAAGTCCTGCTATCAGAGCCTCATATTTTGCTTCGTTATTACTTGCTTCAAATGCAAATCTCAAAGCATATCGAATAATAAATCCTGCTGGACTTTTTAATAGAATTCCAGCTCCTGCTCCATCTTTGTTACTCGAACCATCCACATATACCTCCCAAGTGGTTGGTATAATGGGATCCTCGATGGTGGGTTCCATCGGTGCAATAGTTTCTACTACAAAATCGACTAATGCCTGAGCCTTGATTGCAGTTCTGGGCTTAAAACTCACTTGGAACTCACTGAGTTCAATTGACCAGGACACCATCCTTCCAGACAAATTAGGTTTATTAAGAACTTTACTAAGAGGAAAAGTTGTAAATACCTCAATTGGATGAGCCTGAAAATATGGCCTTAGTTTCCTCGGCGGCCATCATGAGAGCCGAAGGCTTGCTTCTCAATCTGCGAATATCTTGTCTCCGCATCTAGCAAAGACGTGGCTTACATAGTAAATCGACCACTGTTTTTTATCTTTTTCACGAACAAGTACCGCACTGACCGCTGAAAGGGACGTCGCTAGATATAGCTGCAATATTTCCCCCTTCTCCGGTTGGACAAGATCGGTGGTTGTCCAAGTGCTTCTTTTAACTCCTCGAAAGCTTTCTGGCACTCTTCAGTCCATTTTGCTTCCTTGCTGCCCTTCAAGTCTTTAAGTGCCTTGAAGAAAGGCAAACATTTTTCTCCGCCCTTGGAGATGAATCGATTCAAAGCAACGAACTCTCCCCGTTAAACACCGCACATCACGAACAGTTTTGGGAGCCTCCATATCAACCGGAGCTTGTATTTTGGTAGGATTAGCCTCAATTCCCTCTCGTGATACCATGAAGCCCAAAAATTTGCCTGAGGAGACTCCAAAGGCGCACTTTTCTGGGTTTAGCTTCATTTGATACTTTCGCAGTACCGAGAATACCTCAGTCAAATCTGCAATGTGATTTTCTTTTGTAAAGCTTTTCACTAGCATGTCGTCAACATAAGCTTCAACATTCTTTCCTATCAGCTCTTTGAAAATCTTGTTGACGGCCCTCCGATATGTTGCTCCTGTTCTTCTTCGTGCCAAAAGGCATGACCTTATAATAATAGCTTTCACGATCACTCATGAAAGCCGTCAGAACTTCTCATCCTCCTTATTCATAAGGATCTGATTATACCCTGAGTAGGCATCCATGAAACTTAAAGTTTCATATCCTGCAGTCGCATCTATTAAGAGGTCAATCCTAGGCAACGGATAGCAATCCTTAGGGCAAGCCTTGTTAAGATCTGTGTAGTCTGTACACATCCTCCACTTCCCATTCGCCTTTTTTACCATTACCACGTTGGCCAACCAAGTTGGGCATTCAATTGGTTCTATGAAACCAGAATTCTTGAGTTTTTCAACTTCGCTACGAACGGCTTCGTATTTTTCAATGGAGAAATTTCTCCTTTTCTGTATCACTGGTCTCGCCTTAGGATCTATCCAGAGTTTGTGCTCTGTGACAGCCCGATCGATTCCTGGCATGTCCTCAGCAGACCATGCAAATACGTCCTTATTCTGTTGAAGAAATAACTTCAACTCATCTTTAAATTCCTCCAGCTGTTCAGACCCGATATAAGTAATCTTTTTCTCATCCTTGGTACACAATTGGATTTGTTCCAGCTTCTCCACTGGTTCGGGTCTTTGCATCTCTGCCTCTTCCCGATCGTCTCGAACTTCTATAGGTAGAGCAGTTACCTTCCTCGGGCCCTCCTTGTCTTTTAAATAGGCAACGTAACATTGCCGAGAGATCTTCTGGTTCGAGGAGACTTGACCAATTCCCATATCAGTCGGGAATTTTATCTTCAGGTGTTTTGTCGAAACAATAGCACCTAGCTTGGATAAAGATGGTCTCCCGAGGATCATATTATAAGCTGGCAGTTCCCGAACCACCAAAAAATTGATTCGGATGGTTGCTTCCTTAGGAAAACTCCCAATAGATAAGTCCAACTGGACCGATCCTTCCGCCAGTGCAGATGACCCTGCAAAACCATATAGATGTGTGGATGAAGGTTTCATCAAGTCCTGATCCACCTTCAATTTTTGATACACTTCGTAAGAAATTAGGTCAGCTGCAGACCCTGTATCAATCAAAACCCTATGCACTTCCCGACGTGCAATCTCTACCTTGATGACTATGGCATCATCATGAGGTAAACAAACATCTCTTTCGTCATCCTCGCTAAAGGTGATAGAATCTTCACCATTCAGCTTCTTCCGCTTCAGCGTCTCTCCGGTTCCAACAAATTTGGATTTTGTTTTCAGACTCCGGAGTGACTTAGGCTCTGGTCCCCCGAAGATGGTAAGGATCGGTGACCGAGTAGCTTCAATCACCTCCTTGCCCTTCTTAGACTTCGGGGCCTCCCCTGATCGTTTCGAACTAACCGAACGATCCCTTTTAGGAGCAGCCGTACGTGGCTCACGTGGCTCCTCCCTCCTTCTGCTAACAAAACTGGACAGATGTCCCTGAGATATTAATCTCTCAATATCAGCTTTCAAATGACGACAATCATTAGTATAATGACCATAGTCCTTGTGGAATCGGCAGTACTTCTCTTGATCCTGCTGCTCTCCGGGTTTCAAAAGAATTTTAGGCGGCCACTTCAAAATATTTTTTCTTTTGAGGATATTTAAAATATCAGCCGAGGAGCATTCAATGGAGTGTACTCACTTTTACCGGGAGACCTTTGGCGCCAAGCCTGAGATTTTCCAACGCGATCACGAACATTCTTCTTTGGCTTCTGCTTCTGCTCAGGAGCCTTCTGTTCCTTATTGGAGACTTTATTATCTCCTTGGCGCGCGTCTAGAATCTCCATAACTTCAGCCTGCTTCTGGCATCTCTGTACCAACTCGGCATAAGTCACAGGCATATCCTGTAGTAATAACTCCAGGAGTTTCTGATTAGTGAGTCCCGTGAATAGAGCAGTTTTGGCTACTTGCTCATCCAAATTTTCTATCTCCATCATTACTTTGTTGAATCTTTTCAGAAACTCTCTGATTGATTCGTTCTTTCCTTGTCTAACAGTAAACAAGGTTTCTTCCGTTTTCTTGACCTGTATTCCACTCTGGAATCGCCCTATGAACTTGCGCGCCAATTCATCAAAGTTTACAATCCTTCCAGAGGGGAGGTTTGAAAACCACTTTTGTGCTGCTCCAGTTAGAGATGAACCAAAAACCCTGCATAAAATTTCATCAGAATTACCCGAAACCGCCATGGTCTCGTTGGTAATAGCCGATGTGAGCTGTTGGATCTCCGGAGCCATCGAATGTAGAAAAGGTAGGCAAACGAAAGTTATGGGGAAACTGATATCCCGCAATTGGCTCGGCAAAGGAGGTCTTCCGAATGACCGAGTAAATATCCTCGCTTATTCTTCCCTTAGCCAACTGCCCTAATTTCTCATTGATGTTGGCCAATTCCCCGACCAATCTGGGTCGGGTGATCTTCAACAATATGATCACGACCTCGATTAACACGATCATCCCGTGCTACTTCGATCATCACGAACAGCTCGTCCTTCCCGAGCATTCCGCTCGTCGCGAACTGCTCGATCATCACGAACGGTTCTTCTGACAGTGGGTGAGTGAGTTCTTACCCCTATATCCAACCTTGTATTTGAATCAGTTGTACTCTCTTGCGGTCTGTCGAACCGATCGTCTCGCCTAGGTTGATCATCAATCCTCCTAAGTCCTCGGTCTCCTTCCCAAAAATTCTAACCGATATTCCGGTCTTCAGCCAATCTCTGATTACGTGGCAATTCACGTCTCCCTGAATGGCGTTGATCAGGTTCTTGTGGTAAAACCACCCGTCTGGTGAGCATGCGGAGTGCTTGGCTCACCTCCAAGAGTTGAATCTTTACCTGATCCAATTGGTCTTGGAGTGTATTAGGAGGATTACGTCCTCCCTGACCTTCATCTACCTCGATAGGATTTTGGCTTCCCTGGGGAATATCTGGATTATTCGCTCCAGGGATCTGAACACCGGAATTGCGTTGTGCAACAGCTGCTGCGGCTGCTGATCTAGTCACCATGGCTTTTCAAGTCGTTTTCCACAGACGGCGCCAAATGATGCGTCCAAAATCTGCTCAGCCCTTAGATCTCCTCGTGATGACCTGCAAAACGAAAGCGTCAGATGTGGCCCGATCGCTGGGGTCGGGAGTCCACCTCCGAAGGCTAAGTCAGTTGATGAACTTAATCACAAACGACTCTGCTAGAAGCACAGAGCTAAAGAATGAAGAACTGGGAAAGGTGATCTAGATAGCAGGGCGCTGATAGTGTAAGTCTATCAGAATGTATCTGAACCTGAGTCTCAGATAGTGTGTTTTCGATCCCATCACCTCGTATGGTAGTGAGGTTTATATAGAGTGTACCTTCGAATCTCCTTCGTTGGATGTACTTTGAGCCTTCTTCGGGTAGTCGTTGGATCTTAATAGTTAGATCCGTTGAGCAATAGACTTCTACTAGTTTGGACTAGTAGAGGACTCCTGAGATAACCTTTAGGTTATGTGATGATTATCCCTTCGATAATGATTATCCGCAGCCGTCAATTCGAGTCTGCCATCATTAGGGTAATAACCCTAATCCATAATTAGGATTAGGGCACGCTTGTAGCCGAATAAGCTTTCGTCTTCAGCAAGCCATCTTCTGGATCCGGTTCGCTCGGGAGCGAGTCGGTTCCCTCCGTCTCGACCGGGGTCGAGGGTCGGACCAGGTATGAACCCGGTCTGATCATAATTTCTCCGTATCAGGACCGATGCTTGTGAAAGAATTTTCTAGAGTTGATGGATAGATTGACAAGTGCCCCAGTTTTGACTATACCTAATGACTCCGGTGATCTAACAGTCTATACCAATGCATTGAAGATTGGTTTGGGTTGCGTTTTGATGAAACATGGGAAAGTGGTAGCTTATGCCTCTAGGCAATTGAAGGAGTATGAGCAGAATTATCCCACTTATGATTTAGAGCTCACCACTATTGTCTTCGCTTTGAAGATTTGGGGACATTACCTGTATGGTGAGAAGATTTCTATTTTCACAAATCATAAAAGTCTGAAGTACTTCTTTACCCAAAAGGAGTTAAATATTAGACAAAGAAGATGGTTGGAATGAGTATCTGATTATGATTGTGATATTCAGTATCACCCTAGAAAAGTGAATGTGGTTGCTGATGCTCCTAGCAGGAAAAGTAAAAGAAAAGAGTTGGATTTGAATGCTTTGAGTAAACCGTTGTTGTTTTCGATTTCATAACTTGGTTTGGAAATTTTTCTAGAAGGTTCGGATTTTGTTCTTTCTGCCATGTCGGCAAGAGCCACCCTTAAAGATAGAATTGTTGCTCTGCAAGCCTCTGATGAGGAATTGAAGGAGAAAATTGAGAAGATTTCTTCGAATCCTAAGTAGGATCCTAATTTTGGTCTATGGATGGTGCTTTGTTGTTTAGAGGAAGACTTTGTGTGCTTCTTGCTGATAAGATTAAGAAAGCAATCTTGAAAGAAGCACACTAGTCAGTTTTTGCAGTGCACCCAAGAGGTACTAAGATGTACAAGGATATAAGAGAACATTTCCGGTGGATTGGTTTGAAGACCAATATGGAAGACTTTGTGGCCAAGTGTGAAACTTGTCACTTGTTAAGCCCATTCGTCAACTGCCATTTGGATTTTTGCAGCCCCTTCCTGTTCCTGGTTGGAAGTGGGAAGACATTACTATGGACTTTGTGACTAGCTTGCCTCAGACAACTAAAGATAATGATACAGTATGGGTAATCATTGATAGGTTGACCAAATCAGCTTATTTTATTCCTATGAAGATCACTCATACTATAGATAAGCTAGCTAGGCTTTATGTGGACAATGTGGTTTGTCTACATGGAGTGCCTGTGAGTATTGTTTCTGACAGAGATACTAGGTTCACCTCAAGGTTTTGGAATCGTTTGCAAAAAGCCTTGGGAACCCAGTTAAACTTAAGTACTACTCATCATCCACAAACTGATGGACAATCTAAGCGGACCATTCAGACTTTGGAAGATATGCTTAGATCTTGCATTGTGGATATGGGTGGCAATTGGGATGAACACTTAGCTATGGTTGAGTTTGCCTATAACAACAGTTATCAAGTAACAATAGGCATGACTCCATTCAAGGCTTTGTATGGAAACACTTGTAGGACACCCTTGTATTGGACTGAGACTGGTGAAAGAAAAGTGTTAGGTCCGAAAATGATTGAAGCTACAAGTGCAATGGTAGATATGATAAGAAAAGGATTGAATATGCCTAGTCAAGGCAGAAATATTATGCGGATAAGAGAAGGACCGACTTGGAATTTCAAGTTGGGGAGAAAGTTTTCCTGAAAGTGTCACCTATGAAAGGTGTAATGAGATTCAATGTTAAGGGAAAGCTTAGCCCTCAGTTCATCAGACCTTATGAAATTCTTGAGAAGGTTGGACCTGTTGTGTACCGTTTGGCCTTACCTCCTTCTCTTGCTGGACTTCATAATGTGTTTCATATATTGATGCTTCGACAATACATAAAGAATCCGGAACACATACTACAACGAGAACCTGAAGGACTTAGTGCTGATCTTTCTTACAATGAAGAGCCAGCCAAAATCCTAGACAAATAGGACAAACAGTTGCAGAATCGTACCATCCCCTTGGTAAAGATTCGGTGGAAGAATCACACTCTTGAATAAGCTTCTTGGGAGAAGGAAGAAGATATGAAGGAGAAGTTTCCTCATCTTTTTGGAAGCCCAGGTATGCTTTCAATTTCGAGGATGAAATTTCTTTTAGGGGGGGGGGAGAATGTGAAATCCAGCCCTAAGCCTAACCTGGAAACCCATTTGTTTGTAGGTCCGAAGACCCAAAGTGAAGGAAGAAGGCAGTTATGGGCAATCTCATGGAAGACATGGTGTTTGACCCAGAACCCATGGAGATTGATGATGGAGTTCCGTACTTGGAAACCTTGTCAAAGTTGGAAAAGAAGCTGCATCTTGAAGAAGAGCTTGGTTGATTGGACTTGAGGCCTAGTTGGACATGGTTTGAAGGGTCCCTCAATGCTCGGTGACTTCCTTGTTGAGTTGGGATAAGCCCCATTGAAAATTTTGAGGTTTGGAGCATCAATTCATTATTTTGGGCTTGTTGTCAGCTTGGCTTGACTGCTCGGGTTGATTGGGCCAAGTGACCCAGCCAAGCGACCCACAGTGATAGGGGCTTATGTGTGAAATCTCTGATTTTAGGGTTTTTGATGCTCTATTTAATGGGACTACGTGGTTTTCAGCCCCACTTGTTTCTAAAGCCTCTAGAGAACCTGGAAACCCATTTGTTTGTAGCTCCGAAGACCCAAAGTGAAGGAAGAAGGCAGTTATGGGCAATCTCATGGAAGACATGGTGTTTGACCCAGAACCCATGGAGATTGATGATGGAGTTCCGTACTTGGAAACCTTGTCAAAGTTGGAAAAGAAGCTGCATCTTGAAGAAGAGCTTGGTTGATTGGACTTGAGGCCTAGTTGGACATGGTTTGAAGGGTCCCTCAATGCTCGGTGACTTCCTTGTTGAGTTGGGATAAGCCCCATTGAAAATTTTGAGGTTTGGAGCATCAATTCATTATTTTGGGCTTGTTGTCAGCTTGGCTTGACTGCTCGGGTTGATTGGGCCAAGTGACCCAGCCAAGCGACCCACAGTGATAGGGGCTTATGTGTGAAATCTCTGATTTTAGGGTTTTTGATGCTCTATTTAATGGGACTACGTGGTTTTCAGCCCCACTTGTTTCTAAAGCCTCTAGAGAACGTGGGAAGTCTCTCGCAAGCCATCTCTTTGGTGTTGTGGAAGATCCTTTGTGAATTCTCAAGTTCTTCGGGAATCTTCTTCATTAAGGTTAGTAATCACACATACTATTCAATTGTTCGACCCTTCTATTGATTTCTTCCCATCTCTATGATTATGAAGACGGTTTTGTATCATTGCAAATACCACTTCTTCAATCTCTGTAGTTGTGAGTGAATCTCCATTCACTCCAATGCTTTTATGATCTACACAACTTGATTTTAAGAAGAGATCTTGTGAAATCTTCATGGATGTGTGATCATTCTATTGTTTTGATTTTTAAAGCATGTTAGATTCATTCCTATGATAGTTTCTAACTATGATCTATTGTTATTATTCTTCTAGAGTGAATTCTCATTTTCTCTAGCCTTTCTGTAGAATTCACAAATTGTTTTCTCTGAAAACCTAGTTTTTGATTAATTTAGAATTCTATCCTTTTGATCCTTGTTGATGTCTAATCTATGCTAAATAATCTTAGACTACGGTTCTACAGTTTCTCTTAAATTTTCAGAGTGTTTTGAATCTCGGAAGTTGAATTTTCGATCAAAACTCAGGTTTACCCTGTTATATCAAACCCGATTAGGAAGGGAACTGAGACTGAGTAACCCGTGACAACAATGGGGATATGTAGGCGCTCAAGACTAGTAACCAACCCGTGAAAGGACATGAATCCCATTGTGGGGGCCATTCATTGGTAGGGTTGCAGTAGTAGACACGGGCTCATGAGTGCTCAAGACTGGTAACCAACCCGTGAGAGGACATGAGAGCTTCCCGTTTACTATTTGTGGATGACCAATAGGGTTGATGAGTCCATAGTACGAGTTGGATGTAGCCATAGGATACGCTGACTCTAGTGAGGAGGATACCAAAAAGGATCGCGAGAGGCGAGGAATGGAAGTATCTGACTCTGAGCTGATATAACTAAGTAGAAGACTTGCATTGGGCTAAGTTTAAACTTGACATGCGCCAATACTCAGACCAATGGTGATGTGAGATAGCGGTGACCTAAAGCCTAGCTATGGAATGTCTGAGAGGGATACAAAACCCAATTACCACCGGAGAACCCAAGATACCGAGATGGTTGAGGGAGAGTGATTTGAGACTGATATGGAGAGATTATGATCAGACCGGGTTCATACCTGGTCCGACCCTCGACCCCGGTCGAGACGGAGAGATCCGACTAGCTCCCGAGCGAACCGGATCCGGAAGATGGCTTGCTGAAGAAGAAAGCTTATTCGGCTGCAAGCGTGCCCTAATCCTACTTATGGATTAGGGTAATCACCCTAATGATGGCAGACTCGAATTGACGGCTGCGGATAATCATTATCGAAGGGATAATTATCGCATAACCTAAAGGTTATCTCAGGAGTCCTCTACTAGCCCAAACTAGTAGAAGTCTATTGCTCAACGGATCTAACTGATAAGATCCAACGACTACCCGAAGAAGGCTCAAGTGCATCCAACGAAGGAGATTCGAAGGTACACTCTATATAAACCTCACTACCATACAAGGTGAGGAGATCGAAAAAAGAATACTATCTGAGACTCAGGTTCAGATACATACTGATAGACCTAAACTATCAGCGATCTGCTATCTAGATCACCCTTCCCAATTCTTCATTCCTTAAGCTCTGCGCTTCTAGCAGAGCCGTTTGTGATTAAGTTCATCAAGCCGACTTAGCCTTCGGAGGTGGACTCCCGACCCCGGCGGTCGGGCCACATCTGACGCTTTCGTTTTGCAGGACATCACGAGGAGATCTAAGGGCTGAGCAGATTTTGGACGCATCAATTGGCGCCGTCTGTGGGAAACAACTTGAAATGCCATGGTGACTAGATCAGCAGCTGCAGCAGCCGCTGCACAACGCAATTCCGGTGTTCAGATCCCTGGAGTGAATAATCCAGATATTCCCCAGGAAAGCCAAAATCCTATCGAGGTAGATGGTGGCCAGGGAGGACGTAATCCTCCTCCTGATACAATCCAAGATCAATTGGATCAGGTAAAGATTCAACTCTTGGAGGTGAGCCAAGCACTCCGCATGCTCACCAGGACGAGTGGTTTTACCACAAGAGCCCGATCGGCGCGATTCGGGGAGATGTGCATTGCCACGTGACCAGAGATTGGCTAAAGACCGGAGTATCGATCAGAATTTCCGTGAAGGAGACCGAGGACTTAGGAGGATCGATGATCAACCGAGGCGAGACGATCGGTTCGACAGACCGCAAGAGAGTACAACTGATTCAAACACAAGGTTGGATACGGGGGTAAGAACTCACTCACCCACTGTCAGAAGAACCGTTCGTGATGATCGAAGCGGTTCGCGACGAGAGGAATGCTCGGGAAGGACGGGCTGTTCGTGATGATCAAGTAGCACGGGATGATCGTGTTAATCGAGGTCGTGATCATATTGCTGAAGATCACCCGACCCAGTTGGTCAGGAATTGGCCAACATCAATAAGAAATTAGGGCGGTTGGCTAAGGGAAGAATAACTGAGGATATTTACTCAGTCATTCGGAAGACTCCCTTTGCCGAGCCAATTGCGGGATATTAGTTTCCCCATAACTTCCGTTTGCCTACCTTTTCTACATTCGATGGCTCCGGAGATCCAACAGCTCACATCGGCTATTACCAACGAGACCATGGCGGTTTCGAGTAATTCGATGAAATTTTATGCGGGGTTTTTGGTTCATCACTTACTGGAGCAGCACAAAAGTGGTTTTCGAACCTCCCCTCTGGGAGGATCGTAAACTTTGACGAATTGGCGCGCCAATTCATAGGGCGATTCCCCAGTGGAATACGAGGTCAAGAAAACGGAAGAAACCTTGTTTCTTTGTCAAACAAGGAAAGAGCGAATCAATCAAAGAGTTTACGAAAAGATTCAACAAAGTGACGATGGAGATAGAAAGTTTGGATGAACAAGTAGCCAAAACTGCTCTATTCACGGGACTCACTAATCGGAAACTCCTGGAGTTATTACTACGGGATATGCCTGCGACTTATGCTTTGAGTTGGTACGAGAGATGCCGAAGCGAGGCTGAAGTCATGGAGATTCTAGATGCGCGCCAAGGAGATAATAAAGTCTCCAATAAGGAACAGAAGGCTCTGAGCGAGAAGCAAAAGCCAAAGAAAAATGTTCGTGATCGGGTTGGAAAATCTCAGCCTTGGCGCCAAAGGTCCCCGGTAAAAGTGAGTACACTCCATTGAATGCTCCTCGGGCTGATATTTTAAATATCCTCAAAAGAAAAAATATTTTAAAGTGGCCGCCTAATATTCTTTTGAAACCCGGAGAGCAGCGGGATCGAGAAAAGTATTGCCGATTCCACAAGGACTATGGTCATTATACTAATGACTGTCGTCATACGAAGGCGAGATATTGAGAGATTGATATCTCGGGGACATCTGTCCGATTTCGTTAGCGAGAAGAAGGGAGGAGCCACGTGCGGCTGCTCCTAAAAGGGATCTTTCAGTTAGTTCGGAACGATCAAGGGAGGCCCCTAAGTCTAAGAAAGGCAAGGAGGTGATTGAAGCTACTCGGTCACCGATCCTTACCATCTTCGGGGGACCGAGCCCGAATCACTCCGGAGTCCGAAAACAAAATCCAAACTTGTTGGAACCGGAGAGACGCGAAGCGGAAGAAGCTGAATGGTGAAGATTCTATCACCTTTAGCGAGGAAGACGAAAGAGATGTTTGTTTACCTCATGATGATGCTATAGTCATCAAGGTAGAGATTGCATGACGGGAAGTGCATAGAGTTTTGATTGATATAGGGTGCTGCAGTGACCTAATTTCCTACGAAGTGTATCAAAAATTGAAGGTGGATCAGGACTTGATGAAACCTTCATCCACACATCTATATGGTTTTGCGGGGTCATCTGCGGTGGCGGAAGGATCGGTCCGGTTGGATTTATCCATTGGAAGTTTTCCTAAGGAAACAAGCTGTCCGAATCAATTTTTTGGTGGTTCGGGAACTACCAGCTTATAATATGATCCTCGGGTGACCATCTTTATCCAAGATAGGTGCTATTGTTTCGACAAAGCACCTGAAGATAAAATTCCCGACTGATATGGGAATTGGTCAAGTCTCCTCTAACCAGAAGATCTCTCGGCGGTGTTATGTTGCCTATTTAAAAGACAAGGAGGGCCCGAGGAAGGTAACTGCCCTCCCCATAGAAGTTCAAGATGATCGGGAAGAGACGAGAGATGCAAAGACCCGAACCGGTGGAGAAGGCTGGAACAAATCCAGGTGTGTACCGAGGATGAGAAAAAGATTACTTATATCGGGTCTGAGCAGTGGAAGAATTTAAAGATGAGTTGAAGTTTTTTCTTCAACATAATAAAGATGTATTTGCATGGTCTGCTGAGGACATGCCCGGAATTGATTGGGCCATTGCAGAGCACAAACTCTGGATAGACCCTAAGGCGAAACCAGTGAAACAGAAAAGAAGAAATTTCTCCATTGAAAAGTATGAAGCCGTTCGAAGCAAAGTTGAAAAACTTAAGAATTCTGGTTTCATAGAACCAATTGAGTGCCCAACTTGGTTGGCCAACGTGGTAATGGTAAAAAAGGCGAATGGGAAGTGGAGGATGTGTACGGACTACACGGATCTTAACAAAGCTTGCCCAAAAGATTGCTACCCGTTGCCTCGGATTGACCTCTTGATAGATGCGGCTGCGGGATATGAAACTTTAAGTTTCATGGATGCCTACTCGGGGGTATAATCAGATCCTTATGAATAAGGAGGATGAGAAGTATACGGCTTTCATGACTGATCATGAGAGCTATTATTACAAGGTCATGCCTTTTGGCACGAAGAATGCGGGAGCAACATATCGAGAGGGCCGTCAACAAGATTTTCAAAGAGCTGATAGGAAAGAATGATGAAGCTTATGTTGACGACATACTAGTGAAAAGCTTTACAAAAGCAAATCATATTGCAGATTTGACTGAGGTATTCTCGATCTTGCGGAAACATCAAATGAAGCTAAACCCCGAGAAAAATGTGCCTTTGGAGTCTCCTCGGGCAAATTTTTGGGCTTCATGGTATCACGAGAGGGAATTGAGGCTAATCCTGCCAAAATACAAGCTCGATTGATATGGAGGCTCCCAAAACCGTTCGGGATGTACGGTGTTTAACGGGGAGAGTTCTTGCTTTAAATCGATTCATCTCCAAGTCGGAGAAAAATGTTTGCCTTTCTTCAAGGCACTTAAAGACTGAAGGGCGATAAGGAAGCAAGGTGGATTGAAGAGTGCCGAGAAAGCTTTCGAGGAATTAAAAGAAGCACTTGGACAACCACCGATCCTGTCCGGACCCGGAGAAGGGGAAATATTACAGCTATATCTAGCGATGTCCCTTTCGGCGGTCGGTGCGGTACTTGTTCGGGAAAAGATAAAAAACGGTGGCCGATTTACTATGTAAGCCACGTGTTGCTAGATGCGGAGACAAGATATTCACAGTTTGAGAAGCGAGGCTCTGGCTCTCATGATGGCCGCCGGGAAGCTAAGGCCATATTTTCAGGCTCATCCAATTGAGGTATTTACAACTTTTCCTCTTAGTAAAGTTCTTAACAAACCTGATTTGTGCGGAAGGATGGTGTCTGGTCGGTTGAACTCGGCGAGTTCCAAGTGAGCTTTAAACCCGAGAACTGCAATCAAGGCTCGGGCATTAGCCGACTTTGTAGTAGAAACTACTTTGCACCGGTGGAACCCACCATTGAGGATCCCATTATACCAACCACTTGGGAGGTATATGTGGATGGTTCGAGTAATAAAGATGGAGCGGGAGCTGGAATTCTATTAAAAAGTCCAGCGGGATTTATTATTCGATATGCTTTGAGATTCGCATTTGACGCAAGTAATAACGAAGCGAGAATATGAGGCTACGATAGCGGGACTTCGGTTGTCAAAAGCATTATCTATTGCAGATGTTACTATTTATAGTGACTCTCAACTTATAGTTAACCAAGTCCGGGGGGAGTATGGTATTAAAGAACCACGCTTGCGAAATATCAAGAGATAGTGCGGGCATTTCAAAACCAATTTCGAATTTGAAGATATCTCGGATTTCGAGGAGTGAAAATTCGGTGGCGAGATGAGCTATCCCGACTAGCCAATGCCAAGGAAAAGAATCTAGACCCTTCGGTCTACATTGAAGAGATAACTTTTCCAAGTTATCATGAGAAAGAAATTTCTTATATTGAAGCGAACGTTCTTTGGATGGATTCAATAATCGAGTATCTAAGGGATGACAAATTACACGAGGATCCGGTAGAGGCAAGGTTGATCAAGATTCGATCAGCTAGATTTGTCATTCGAGAATGGGAGACTATACAAAAGATCTTATGCTTGGACCCCTTATGAGATGTATAGGCCCCGAAGGAGCAAAATCAGCTTTGGCTGAGGTTCATGAAGGAATTTGTGGAGCTCACATGGGTGGACGAGCCCTGGCCCACAAAATTATGACACTTGGGTTATATTGGCCTAAGGTCCAAGAGGTTGCTATGGAGTACGTTCGTTGATGTGGTAATTGTCAAATTCATGCTACGATGTCGAAGCGCCCGGCGGAAACTATGACTTCAATTCTAAATCCCATTCCCTTTGCAATGTGGGGAATTGATATCATGGGCAAATTCACCAAGGCATCGGGCGGACGGGAATATCTAATAGTAGCAATTGATTACTTCACAAAATGGGTAGAAGCCGATTGCACTGGCGGCAACTCATGAGAAAAAAGTGGAGAAATTTGTGCTTGAATCAATCATATATCGCTTTGGGATTCCAAAGATTATTGTCATTGACCATGGTACTCGGTTCGATTGTCCACAATTTGAGCAATTACGTGGAACATATATGATCGAGCATCGTATGTCCTCGGTGGCATACCCCCAAAGCAATGGACAGGTAGAGGTTACTAACCGAACGCTACTTTGGAAGGAATAAAGAGAAGACTCGAAGCTGACAAAGCTTCTTGGGTCGAAGAACTTCATAATGTCTTGTGGGCTTATAGAACTACGGTTCGAACACCCACAGGGAGAAACTCCATTCAGGTTGGCATATGGATCCGAAGCATTGGCACCGGTGGAGATAATGGCGGGGACATTACGGGATCGTGAGTTCGAGGAAAAAGCAAATGAACAAGGGCTGCTTGATAGTCTTGATTTGTTGGACGAAGTTCGGGCAAAGGCAATAGCACGAACTCAACATTATCAAAGAAGGATAGCGTCTCATTATAATACTCGAGTGAAGAATCGTCGGTACTTAGCCGGAGATTTGGTGTTGAGAAACACCCTAGCTTCCGACCCGCGTCACCAAAGAAAATTAGACCCTTCTCCGGGAAGGACCTTATATGGTTGTGAAACCGGTCGGTTCGAGGAGCTTACGGGCTGAAGAACATCAACACCCGAGAAAGAGTTGGATCGTTCGTGGAATGCTAGGCATCTCAAAAAGTTTTATCCTTGAGGATGATTTCAATTTTGTTCGCGATGTAATCATTTTCAACTCAATCAATGCAATTTTTGGCTTTCAACAAACTATCTTTTGATTGGGGGGCATCATACACCACATTCAAGAACAAGATCCAACTATAAGGCATCGGATGAAAATTCGTGTGGGTCCTTCAACACTTATGGAAATTTTTGGACTTTCTTAAGTCGAGGCATCGGATGAAAATCCGAGTGAGTTCCTTTTGCAAGGCGTCGGTTTAAAACCCGAGTAAGTTCCTTCAGACTTATTGAATTTTGAAACCTTAAGTAAAGGCACGGTCCGGGCCCTCGGACTTATTGTATTCTCCGGAAATCCTTAAGTAAAGGCATCGGTTTAAAACCCGAGTGAGTTCCTTCTCGGACTTATTGTATTTCTCCGGAAATCCTTAAGTAAAGGCATTGTTTCAAACAACTAGCAAGCACAACTAAGACCTAATGCAACAACGATTCAAGTGGCTAGCAAAGTTCAAGATAAAGTTAATTTCTTATTTCTTCAAAAGATCCAAAGAGGCCGGTATCAAAACAATTACAAGAGCTGGATACAATCTTCGGTCAAAAAAGAAAGTCATCATAGGTGATTGTTGAGAAGTTATACAAGATCAACGCGACTTTGCTAGAACAAACATATGAGTCAACCATTGGTGGGGATTCAAGGAAAAGAAGAGAAGAAATGAGGATTACAAAAATATTTCGGTATGCATAAAATCCTCCGCAATTTCATACTCTTTGTCCGGAGAAGCATGGTCCTCGACCAAACTCGCATTCGGGACAAGCTCGTCATAATTGACTTCTTCCGGGGGAGAATAAACGGGAGAATCTTCCGGATAATGCATAATATCTGGATCGGAAGGTGGAGGATCAATCTTATCCTTGGTCCAGTCGGGAGGAGGAATACCCGAGGTCGGTAAATACTTCGGGATGGCAAACAACACTGTAGGGAGTCGTATCAAAATGAGGATCCTTCCTTAATATTGATTCCCATACTTCGTTCTCACCATCCCGATGCGCCTGCAAGTTATAAGCATTCAGCATATCAACAAAAGGCTTCTTGTGTAAATACTTGAAGACGCGAGCTCTGCGAACATCGGTTGGAAGGGATTCGGGCAAAGGAACGACAGCTTGCCTTTCGGGTAACGTTTCAGATCCTTTGGCTCCCGACTTTCCAAGCTGTTCGCTCCGATCGCCGGATCTTCTCCCTGGCATCATCCAAGTCCGACCGAAGACGACCAATCATCGAATTTTTTCTCTCCCGCCACCTCCCAAGCTAGATTCCGAAGGCGAGCAATCTCAACATCTTTAGCTTCGGAGATTTCCCGAAGCCTAGAAACTTCATTGCTCAATCTCTCGAGCCTAATGCTTGCTTCCACTTGGTTGTGGAAGTTACCGATAAGACTCCTGCAAACAACTTCCGAGTTAACGAGGAGCGAGAAAAGTAATTTTTCAGAATCGAGAGGATAATGAAGAAAGACTTACATCACCAGTGACTTCGTAAAGACTTCATCTGGAAGTTTGGAAAGAAGCTGCGCTCTCGAAGTCATTCGAGCAGCGGTACACCATTCCAACGCTCTGTCAAACTCGTTTGACACTAATTCGAGCGAAGGATGAGAAGGATGAGCTACACCAAGAGAAGGATGAGCTGCATCACTTGTCACCCGACGGCGCTTCCTAGTGGCAAAATCCTCCAACTCGGAAGGAGAGGAGGAGGATGCCAAACAAGCACTGGAGTTGGAAATAGGAGCAGCACCTGCTGGGACCACACCTTCATCAGACGCCAACATAGTTGCCTCAGATGCCCGAAGAGTCTCTTTCGGGGGTGCACCAACGATCTCACCAGCGGGGGCGTCGGCGGCACCATCGGCAACGGAGTGATCAAGATCTTCTGGGAAAGACGAGCGATCACTTCGGGCAAAGGAGGCGCGAGGACGACATCAATAGAAAGCTGTGGGAATCGACTTGAAGATTCACCGGCAGCGATCGCCTTACGCTTGGAGGATTCACTAGCTGAAACCACCGCACTGGCCCCAACCACCACCGACGGAACGATTTTCTTGCAAGATTTTGCTCTGATAAAGTTCGGGTTGATCTTGGGAGCCACTATGCAAACAAACAAGCCGTATCGGTACGAAATAAACGACAACAACAAGAGGGAAAACCCTAGTTTTTTATTACTTCCAACAAACCCAAATAACTAAACCCCAAGTATAACTACTGTGCGGTTTACTCGGGGGAAGTGGGGAAAGAGATGAGTAATCAAGAAACTCACTTGTTCGAGAAGTTGATAGAGCTATTGTTGGAGTATGAGGAATACGGAAGCGAGGCCAAAGGACGAAAGGTCGCTTTAACACTTTAGCAAATCTAACTTGCGAGAAGACGGGATAGATGGAGAGTACCCACGAAGGCTTTAAATAGCCTCGGGTATTAAGACGACGGTTGAAGGCTAAGGACAACCGACGACCTAGATCGAAATGACGCTTCGAAATCCGCGAGAAAGCAAGATCAACGGTCGGAGGGATGCCACATGGAAACATGTGGAAGCGAGCACCTGATGCGAGAGATACCTCCAATCGTCGCACCGCCATTAAAATAATGGATGTATTTCCGATTCATTGGAAACAGATGAATGGTATACAAAGGCAAGAAAACGTTTGAACTTCGCGAAGGGAAACGTGCGGACTTTGCAATAAATGAAGTAGTGGAGAAGATTAATGCATCTTCCCGAAACGCATCTTCACAATATTTCTACAAGATTATTATTCGGCGAGGAATGTAAAGTTAAGTGATGAGTTTTATCATTAATACTTTGATATTCAAGGCAAGATTTCGGCAGGAGACGGGGAAATATAAAGGCCAACATGAGAAAGAAATGTCTATTCATTAAATAGAGGGTAAATATGTACAAAAAGATAACTCCCTAAGCCTTTTCTTCATTGTTGCCCGAGGGACCCTGGTCGGGAGGACTTTTCTCAGGATCATGAGAAGAGCCTTCCTCAAGAATGGCATCGGCTGAGTCCTCTACAGCAGCAACTTGAGACTCGGCTTGTGATTTCTCCTCTGGAAGTGCCGGCTCGTCAGCCAGGTATGCCTCATATTGAGGGTCAGCTGGAAAAGGATCATCTTCTTCTCGGGCCCGGTCAGGAGATCCATACCAACTTTCCCGAAGACCTCTTTGTGGCACACCTCACGAAAAGGAGCAGTGTCGAAGGCAGGGATTGATCCGAGGATTCGCTCCCAAACGTCGTTCTGCCCCACGCGATAAGCTTGAAGGTTGTAGATACCTAGCAGCTCGGAGAAAGGTACGCTGTTCAGGTATTTCCGAACACACTCCTTCCGAAGCTCTGGCTTTATATGCTCGGGCTTGCTAGGGATCGCCAACTTCAGATGTTCTTCGAGCTCCCTACTTTTGAATTCAAGCCTGTCACCAAACAACGTGGCAGCTGCTTTTTGCTTCCTGGCCTCGCGCTCGGCAGCAGCGGCATGAATCTTCGACGCTTCGAGGGCCTCCTTGAGGGAGATCACTTCTTCCTCATGCTTTTTCTGCAGCTCCACGGCAGCTGCGGTCAGCTGGTCTATTTCGAGAATTGGCTTTCGCCAAATTCTCTTCACGGAGTTTGCGGCAAGGAGCTGGTGCGACCAACCCGGCTCAATGCTTCCATGTGTTGATAAAAGCTCAACACAACATTCCCGGGAAGGCGGAAAATATCGAGAAGAAGTCATAAGGAATTATGAAAAAATAACTAAGCAAGAAGACCGGTACCTTGTAGATTGACTAACAAGGGAGGTGTCATCCAAGGCTTCAAATTCTGGCGATCGAAGGAGCAAGGCGAGGGAGCTCCATTCTAAAGCTTTCTCGGGATCCCGAGTCACCTGTCGGTCGGCTTCGGGGTCCAGTGGGGGTGAAGACCTCCTCACCATCCGTTGAAGCTTTGGATTTTTTATTGGAGGGAGCATCAATTGTGTCATGCCTCCTCTTGGTTCGGGCGGAGGAAGAGACATTAGACCTCTCCACCATCGGTTTCTTCCCTTTACCCAAAGCATCAGCCACGGGCCTGATATTCCTGATACCCCTATAAGAGGGGTCGGGAGAGGGAATAGAAGCCTCTTGATCTACGGTCAAGGCTCTGGGCGATCGTTGCTCGGTTGTCACAACGGCCCTAGCGGCCTTCACCCGCGAGGCTTTCGGGGTTCATTCTTGGAGGCACCTGCAAAGAAGAAGGACAAGAGTCAGAATTAAAAACATATCACTTCAGTCAAATTAAAGGATGGTGGTTAGAAGCTCACAATGAGCCAAGCCCCAGTACTGAAGGATGGAGTTATACTCCACTTCAAGTCCATGTATCTCTTGATACCACGGAATGGATTTGATCTTCCTGATGGCCGCCTCGTCTTCTCTGGATAAGGGAAGGCCTCGGTTATTCTCGGAAGAAGAAGTACACCTCCTCCAGGTGGTTGGGAAGTTAAGATCTGATGGAGGCGCTCGACATAAAAAGTATCGTTCGCGCCATCTTTTGTGGTTAGAAGGGCAAGTTCCTTTGACAAGGATGCTGCCCCTCCAATCAAGTTTAGCCTTATTGCGTTTGGACAGAAAAACCCATCCGGGAGGATGGGAGATAGAAAGAACATGAAAATGTACAAAGAGAGAAAGAGATGGCGTAATGCCAAGTTCAAAACACAAACCCAAGAAGCCGACGATAAGACGCCAGCTATTGGGGAGGAGCATTCCGGGACAAATGTTCCAATGATTCAGAACTTCGGAGAACAAACGATTAAAAAAGGGAAAGCGAACCCCGCTTTCCAGTGCATCTATATACAGAGAAAATTCACCCGAAAGGGATGAATCAACCCTCTCATCAGGGTGGGGAGCCCTAACCTGATATGAGGAAGGAAAATCAAAATCTTGGACAGCTGAAAGAAGGGTTTCCTCATCGTAAATGGAGGGAACAGAGCCAGGTCCACCATCGGACCCGGAAGTTTGAGGCTGCCTAGAAGACTCGACAATCTTGGAAGATCCGGACTCGAGAAGGACGGGGAGAAATTTCGGTTTTCTTTCAAAACCTTTTTGAGAAACTTTAGCGAACTCGCGCCAGAGGACAGTTAGGGTTTTGTTATCACTATCCGACTGTTCGGGAGCAGGAGAAGCAAAAGCCTCACTGCTATTACC
Organism: Hakea prostrata; assembly: GCF_041222555.1. NCBI lineage: Eukaryota > Viridiplantae > Streptophyta > Magnoliopsida > Proteales > Proteaceae > Hakea > Hakea prostrata. The sequence continues at coordinate 15,826,100 of NC_142606.1, forward strand.
AACACTGGGTACCAGAGAAGCCCTATCGTCCGCCATTACTTGTTTTAGTAAACTACAAAAAGAAAAAGACCAGTAAACTTACTGATTCAGTGAGGCGGAAGCTTGAGAGCAGGAAGGCGCAAAGCAGACAACAAAGGTTCAAATTCCAGACGGGAAGAATGAAACCTACGAAGACAACGAACCGCTTTTAAAACTCCCGCACGAGTGTTCGGGAATCTGAACGATCGAGATTGATTCAAAATCAACGATCAAGATTGAAAGACGTTTTGAAAGTTTGAACTCACGAATCCGAAATAGGCATTCGGAAACCGTCGCTTGGATGACGTGAGCCACGACAGATCAACTGCAAGGAGATATGTGGCCTTACACTCACAACGCTCGAGGAAAAGTGACCACCGCATTAAATGTGATATGACATTTAATGAAGCACGCAGAGATTATCACCTGACGACGAACCCAGTTAAAAACCAAGCCCTCGGGATCGACCGAACGCTTGGTCTGGGGGGCTCGTGATATGGAGAGAATATGATCAAACCGGGTTCATACCTGGTCCGACCCTCGACCCCGGTCGAGACTGAGAGATCCGACTAGCTCCCGAGCGAACCGGATCCGGAAGATGGTTTGCTGAAGAAGAAAGCTTATTCGGCTGCAAGCGTGCCCTAATCCTACTTATGGATTAGGGTAATCACCCTAATGATGGCAGACTCGAATTGACGACTGCGGATAATCATTATCGAAGGGATAATCATCGCATAACCTAAAGGTTATCTCAGGAGTCCTCTACTAGCCCAAACTAGTAGAAGTCTATTGCTCAACGGATCTAACTGATAAGATCCAACGACTACCCGAAGAAGGCTCAAGTGCATCCAACGAAGGAGATTCGAAGGTACACTCTATATAAACCTCACTACCATACAAGGTGAGGGGATCGAAAAAAGAATACTATCTGAGACTCAAGTTCAAATACATACTGATAGACCTAAACTATCAGCGATCTGCTATCTAGATCACCCTTCCCAGTTCTTCATTCCTTAAGCTCTGCGCTTCTAGCAGAGCCGTTTGTGATTAAGTTCATCAACTGACTTAGCCTTCGGAGGTGGACTCCCGACCCCAGCGGTTGGGCCACATCTGACGCTTTCGTAGTGGGGGGGGGGGGGGGGGGGGGGGGGGGGGGGGGGTGGGGGGGGGGCGCGGGGGGGGTGGGGGGGGATGTAGTCAATAGTGGTTGCGACGCTATCACCTTCCGCCCCCGGCACCCCCCCCCGGGGGGGGGGGGGGGGGGGGGGGGGGGGGGGTGGTGTGTGCTGAGTGCTTCCATAGGGGCCGAGAGGCTGGGGGGAATAGGGCCCCCAAAAGACACTTACACCGCGAGGCCCAACCCCGTAGTATCGTCCTGCGAGTGCCCATAATACGAAATACTAAAGGGATACCCATACCCATATCATATTGTCCATGAGAAGGAGGGACACCATAAATACCGATAGGCCCATAAGCATATGTGGAGCCTACAGACTCATCCAAGCTCATGGACCCCAATTTTCTTGTTAATTTGTCCACCGGATCCGAAGAATTTACATAAGAACCATAGGATCCGTGCGGGAAGGTGACATCATCATAATAACCTCTGTGATGTTGTTGCTTCCCATGGCCCTTCCCCTTCCAGTGGTGGCTCATATTAGGATATTCATGACCATGATGCTGCTCACCATCGTAATCATAATCTTAGGTGGCATGTGTGAAATGACTCTCCCCAGTGTATTTGAGTGGGGGCCTTCTGTGTCTTTGGTAGTGGAACATGCAAACGCTCTTCAAGGCCTCTGCAGCCACAACCACCACCACCACCATCATCATTATCATCCCTTATAGTCTAACTGGGAGCGAGTGTATCATCTGGATCATTGTCCTACTGCTCCTATATGCATGCATGCCTGGTGCTACCATCCAATCCTCATCAACAGTACTAGATGCCTCTGCATGTGCTTGCCCATCTGGAAAGGCCATAAATTGATAACATCAGCCCCTGCAGCTTGAGCTAGTTCTGGTTTGTGCCTCCCTCCAGGTTGGTCCAACACTAGCTCACCCCTGTCCAGCATCCACTATGTGTGGAGATCTTGCTCATTTGCGCCCACCTCAAATATATCGTCGAGATCGATGTACTGTCGACAATTCTCAACCTGCTCCCTGACATGTTGTATCTTCAACCTCATTAGATCATTTAGGCATTGGCTTCCCAACCAGTTCCTCCTCTTGGAGTGGATCATGTTAAATGTATTATAATTCCTCTCACACCCAGAGGCAGAGTAAGTCTGAGACAGGATACTTATCGCCAATCTATGAAGGTTGGATGCATTGTTCCCATAGAGATACCACCACTTACCTGCATTATCATAAAAACATTAAGTTATAACTTTAATACTTAACATCAAATCAGCTTATCTATAATGCATCTAAGGATTTAAGTATCTAACCTGGATCATTGGTTTCTCTACCCCATACAACAACATCTCAACTAAAGGACCCAAATGAGTCCCTAAACAACTTGATCTGCAATAGTACAATCATTTGTATTGATTGGTTAGTAAGATTCTTTAAACAATAAATACAAGTTCTAATCGTTTGAATCCTGATGTGTCACCTCATTGTAGCGAAATGATTGGAGCATCAAATCTAGCTCCAACCCCGAAATCATCTATAACAGGGCATCTGACAAGTTTGTGTCCAACCCCAAATGTTCACTATATTAATATCTAGGGGGTTAGAAAATAGGCTACACAATTCAAAAAGCTTACAGTTAGAAGTTAGAGTTAGGATTGAATGAATTACCAATACCTACAACTACAAGTCAACAACCCACAATATTTACTTACCGGCCCTATGCAGGGGATGCATCAGATGAGCAGTCTGTCATGCATACACAATATCCAAGAAAGCCTGGTGCCCTCTAGGGTTTGCTGTCTTTATAGCAACCTTCATATGCTTAAGGGCTGTATACAGGTGGGGCATAGTGGATCCCCTCAAGAAAGAGTCCACCATATGCAAGACCTTTATAATAGGCTCTAAAGTCTGCAATACCACAGTAACATTTCTCCAGAACTAATCAGATGATATTGTATTTTGTGCCTCACGCTTGTTGGTCGTACTAAATTATCACAAACTCATTAAGTCAATAGATAGTAGACAACTAGATATACAAGATAATCATAGATCATAGTATAATAATTTGTAAGATGAAATAGTAGATAGTTATCTTACTTAGATCCAACCCAATAAAACCACTCTTGGGATGCAAACATGGATCTGAGGCCCGAATTCTTCTCCTGCATACTGCTCAAGGCGATGAAATTCATTGAGAATCTTGTCGGAGCATGTCATGCCAACTCACCTCCACAAGATCTCCTCATCATGGCCAAAGCAATGTTATGATTGTAGATAAAGTTGGTTACCTGTTTAGCCCTTTCAACTGTGTTATGGACAATGCTAATTTTTCCAATGTCCTTCAACATTAGGTCGATAGAATGAGCTGCGCAAGGTGTCTGCAAAAGATGATAGTAAACCATAAAGTTGACGATGGACTTTCTCATCGAACCGGTCCATTCATTAGACATGATGGTGCATCCATATGTATCCCAGAAGGGTTTCATACTGTCCATATATTGCTCTTCCTTCTTCTCTTGAAGGAGGGTGGTCATCAACTCTGTAGGGATGGGACCCTCATATCCAGGGCTTGTATCTACAATAGTATCAATCATGTGCCTGTAGTATGGACCCTACGTTGTGTTTGCTAGAATGGAACTGTAATACATCGACTTTGATACTTCCTTTTTAACCTTCTTGGCCATACCTTTCCATGCACTAAACATCTTAGGCTGCTTGGCCCCCTTCTTCTTGAAAATTTCAAGATCCTGCTCCATGATCTGGTCCCCACGGTGTGGATAATCAAATGGTGCTGGTCCTACTGGACCTGATGTACAAGGGGCCCTCTGACTTTGTGATCTACTAAACATGCCAAATACACCACCCCTCCCCCTGTATTCAAATGGTCTAGCCCTTGCAGCCTAGAGGGACCAGCTCTTAAAGCTTTCACTCTAGCCCTATCCTACTCCTAATGGTGCAATCGCCTGCTCTTTGCCATGGCCTACCACATGTCCCTCTCCTCTTGATCTCTTGCCACATTAACAGGATCAACATCCTGATCATCATCTGAATCATCTCTGTATGATGACGGCCCCTGCACCACATCATCTAGCGCTTTGTTCACTCTCCTTTGATCATCCTTTTTCTTCCCCTTCGCTTTTTATAAATCCCTAAGTGCCTTCACTACATCTAGATGGGCCTCTGTGCATGTGGTCACATCCTCCAAAGTCTCGGTGATGTGACCCTTAAACCTGTTGATGCCACCTGAGTAGATTCTCTTCCCACAAAAACTAGATTGTGTTTTATTCTTATCTCCATCAATAGCCACACAGTATTGCCATGTTGGGTCAGTCCTCCCTCCTGCTGCTAGTCTCTCAAGCTCTCTCTATGGCTATGGCTGTCCCCGTCCACTCTGTGGTTCTGGCTATCCCATCCACCCTATGAAGAACCAACTCCTCTCTAACTTCCACTAGCAGACATGATGACTGTTGCATTCAAAATGATTGCATAAGTTACTGAACAACACCAAAATAATTTTCTCTACACAAATAAACAATCATGTATGATGTACTCATGTACCTAAGTATAATTGTATAACTAGAAATTCTTCATTTTATGTTTTAATATAAAATGAATTTTCACAATTTTTTCGGCAAAAAAATAGGTTGCTCATATCAAAACCGGCGATGAAGCCACATGGGCAACACTTGAGAAATATTTACATAATTTTTCTATAATTTTCAAAACCTTTTTCCCTTACCCTATTTTCTCCATTTTTCATAATTATTGATATTTTTGTTAAATATTTTAATAATTTTTGAAGAATAAAATAATTATTTATTGGGTGAAAAAGTATTATCGACTTTGTGAGTCCATATATCAGCTCATGGACTTCCACATATGTTTTCTCTATCATCATACAACAGATATATCACTTAAAAAGTAATCATTTTCAATGTAAAAAATATAATTTTTTACTCACAAAAATAAAAAATAAATTACTTTGCAAAAAAATTCCGACTCTGTGAGCTCGTAGATCGGCTCATAGTATTCAGCATACTTTAATTTCATAACCATCCAACAACATTATGGCATGCATTTTATCAAAAATTAGTTGGAGAAGAATGGTTACCTGTGAGACCAAAAAAACTCGCAAATCTGTGTGAAATCCCTCTTGATTTACAGATAAAACGTGATATCCGACAATAATGAAGCAAGATGTTCCTGTAGATGTCTAAGATCGGACCAAAATATGGTGAAAAGTGCAAGAAATAAGAGAGAGAGAGAGAGAGAGAGAGAGAGAGAGAGAGAGGCTCTAGAAAAGTTTGGAGAGGAGAGAGAAAATATAAAAAATTAGAGTGAAATGAAAATTCGATTGACATTCACTTATATCATCGATATATTGGCGATATATTGTCAACATATGGTATATGTCGTGTCACTCCTTAGCAACAAGGTGATATATCGCCCTATGTCGGACTTTGTACAACATGGTGTCACCTTGCTTCAGTTAGGAAGGGGCGATGTCATATTCCAATTCAAATAATAGTTATACATGACTAAGGTGTGGCAAATATGTTCGTGGAGAGTTAGGACGCAGGAAATTCATATTCAACAATTGAAGCTTGTTATCAATGTTCATGAGACCCAGCCATTACCAATGCTAGTTTGGATTCGTTTCCCTGGCCTCTTGTTTGAGTATGTTAGGGTTTAGGTTTAAGCAAAAGGTTGCTTAAAGCATTACTAAAGCATTACTAAAGCATTACTAAAGCATTACACCTTGAGTATCTAATTTGGAATACCAAGATTGTTGCTTCTAGCTAGTATTTATAGAACAACACTAGTTTCTATAGTTAGTTGGACTATCCCACAAAGGTCCATTACACTGTTGGATCGTAACTAATCCGACGGCTTATATTAGAACATACGTTGGGTATAACTCAAATACCTAAACCATATTTGAGTATGACTTGAATACCTCAACAATCTCCACCTATGTTCTACTTATGGCTCCAACATTAGTCCCATAAATGTAATGTTCACACTTAATACAGAATCATTCATAACTTTCCAAAACGATTACTATCCAATTAAATTCAAATGAATACTTTAAACAAGAATCATGAGTTTTTAGAATAAATCTAAACCCCCCCCCCCCCCCCCAAAAAAAAAAATTAAACACTCTACATAAACTATTTAATTTGTATGAAAAAATAATAGTTCCTTGTAGCCTTGAACGATTTTACTCATCAAGCTCCAGATTAAAATGCTCTCCTCCATTTTTGCTATCCCCTAAAATTTGTCAATTATGAATTTTATAAGATTATGAATCCAATTATTTAGATAATATATATAAGTATTTAGTTTTGCGAAAAGGACAGTATAATTCATGTAATGGCTGGAAAGAAAAAAAAACATATGCATCCTCATAAGTTTCTATATAAGAACAAGATCTAAATGGTTTCTTTTACAAAGAACCATTCTATGTTTTCATTTAGAGTGTTACAATTATCACGTCCAACACTATTATTGGTTGTATCCTTAAATTTGGAATAACACACCCTTCAATAGAAGACATATCATAAAATGTGGAATGATATAAAGATAACAGTAACATCATTGTAGGGGTGTCAATGGTTCGAGCTGGGCCTAAAGGTTTTGGGCCAGTTTAGTGTGAAATCCCACCTAACCCTAACCTAGACACCCTATTTGTTTTGGATGAAGAAGTGACTTGATTGATGTTTGAGCTTGAAGTTGGACCTTGAGTATAGTGTTGATATCTTTAGAAGGTCTTAGGAAGTCAGGTCAGACCTCTCCCTTAGTGTAGATCCAAAGACCCAAATTGAAGGAAGAAGGAATTGTGGACCATCTTAGTAGAAGACATGGTGTTTGACCCAAAACCCATGGAAATTGATGATGGAGTTCCCTACTTGGAAACCTTACCTATTTTGTGGAAGAAACTGCACCTTGATGTTGAAGAGCTTGGTTGATGGACTTGAGGCCTAGTTGGACTATTTTGGAAGGTCCCTCAATGCTAGGTAAGTCACTTGTTGAGTTGGGAGAAGCCCCATTAAAAATTTGAGATTTGGAGTTTGAAATCCATGAGTTTGGGCTTGCTGTTAGACTAGGTCAATTGGCTGGGTCGATTGGACCAAGTTACCTGGTGACAGGGGCAGTTGTGTAAAACTCTACTTATTAGGGTTTTTGATGCTCTATATATTAGAACTTCGTGGATTTCAGCCCCATTATGCTCCTAAGCCTTTGGAGAATGTGGGAAGAACCTTAGAACCTCCTCTTCAAAGCCAAGGAAGATCCCCAAGCATCCGTTAGAGTTTCTCCGTCAAATCTACTTCTACAAGGTTAATAATTGAACTGTTTCTCTCTAGATCTACCCTCTCTACTATTTCTTCTAATTGTTTTGATTGTGAGGAAGGTATTACACTTCTGTAATGGTCTATTCTCTGATCCTCATAGTCTTAAAGTGAATCTCAATTCACTCTATGTTTACTTGAAGCCATATGGTGAGTTTCCTATATTTTGATCTCGCATGAGACCATGAGTTACTCTCTCTTTACTTTCTATCTACCTTTGTGATTGTGAGGAAGGTCTCATGACATTATCATTGACCTTTCCTTATATCCCCATAATTTTTGGGTGAATCCCTTTTCCCTCCTTTACTTTGAGAATCTGCTGTTGGTTGATTTTGAAGGGAAATTTTAGGGTAACCTTCAAGAATGGGTATACATTCGAAGACCTTGATTTCTTTTTCATGATTAAACATTTCCCAATGCCAATTCTTGATTTTGAAATACATTCTTTCTTTCCTAGAGTGAATCCTCATTCTCTCTAGTCTTGCTGTGAGATACACAGACTATCTTCGGTAAAACCCTAATTTTATGGTTCAATTTGGATTCTTTTCCATTGACCTTGTTTGATGCTTAGACCTTCATAGTAGTCTTAGTATGTTTTCGGGGAACTCCCCTTCGAATTTCGGAGTAATCAAACTTCAAATGAAGAAGTTATGACTAATTTAGGGTTTTCTATCTATACTGAACACTGCGGGTCAATTGCAATTTACCCAGCCAACCTGCCCACAGAGTTAGTAACTCCAATTTTTCTCTATTTTGCTTCCGTTTCATCTTCAATCTTTTAGATTTCTTCCTTATGTTCAATGCATATTTTTTTAAGCTTTTTTAGGTGAATTTGGATTTGTTCTCTTATCTCTCACTTGATGGTTATAGATTCTGAATATGAGGTGAGTATGTTCACTCACAATATGTATATTTACATGCTTTGTGATGCTTTTGAATGCATGATTTAGCTACTCTTGTTTTACTTTCTTTACATTATATTACTTATGCAATTATAGTAGGTTACTCATATTGTGATTTACATACTGGATTCAATTATGAATGATGTGAATGTGATTTGGACTTGATTGTGATATGTATGAAAGCATGATGTGATGTGAATGCCTAGGATTTGATTGGGGAATGGGGAATGCTCTTTTGTCATTTCTATCATTGGACACTAGAGGAGGTGGTATGAGACGCATTCCTATGGTGCCCCATGACACTTTCCCTAATTACTAGTTGACATACCTAGGCCATGTCTAGAAGTGTTTGGCTAGGAATACCCTGTTATATCAGACTCGATTTGGAAGGGAATTGAGACCGAGTGACTGGTGGCAGCAATGGGGGTTTGTGGGCACTCAAGACTGGTAACCAACCCTTGAGAGGACATGAATCACATTGTGGGGACCATTCATTGGTAGGGTTGCTGTAGTAGACTTGGGCTCGTGGGCACTCAAGACTGGTAACCAACCCATAAGAGGACATGAAGTTTACTATTTGTGGATGACCAATAGGATTAATGAGTCCGTAGTCCGAGTTGGTTGTAGCCATAGGTTACGATGACTCTAGTGGGAAGAATACCGGAAAGGATCGCGAGAGGCGAGGAATGGAAGTATCTAACCCAAAGTTGATATAACTAAGTAGATGACTTGCATTGGGCTATGATTAACCTTGACATGCACCAATACTCAGACCAATGGTGATGTGAGAGAGCAGTGACCTAAACCCCATCCATGGAATGTCTGAGAGGGATGCAAGACCCAATTACCACCGGAGAACTCAAGATACCGAGATGGTTGAAGGAGAGTCATTTGAGACCTACCCAGAGGAGTATGGTGCTATGACTTAAAGCATGTCTGCCAATAGAGACCAGCATATGTAGAGTTAGAAGCATACTTGCATTCGTTGACTCATATCATTGCATTTATGTTTGCTTTCAATTGTGTGTAAGATGACTGTTGTGATTGAACTACTTGCTAAGTTCTTTTAAGCTTACCCTTCGGGGGACATGTTTTTAGATGTTTTTGAAGGAACAGAAGAGAACCCGTGCTTTGGTACGGAGGATCCTTCCCTACATGGTCCAACTTCGAAAATCCTTGGAGAAGGTCATGACCAGTGGTGTGATCAGCACACTGGTTTGGACTACATTGATGACTCCTACTGATGGTAGCCAACATCGTCTTGTTTGCCAATGGGTTCGTCAGCTAAAAGCTAACCCGAAGTTACAAGAGCACAAACTTGCAGTGAAGAAGATGGGGAGCCAACATAAGATTTTGACTAGTTTACTTTGTTCTTCTAGACTTATATTTTAATATTGATAACTTTAGACTTTGCTTTAGATTTTGATCTACTTTATGCGTTTGTTGTGGGGTATATTTCCTCTATACTGTACAGTTATCTTTTGATTACTATCTTGTTATCTGCACTCTGATGTTCTTTTGTGATCCTTCTGAGATCCTTTCTTGATTTTTATTATTAAGTTACTTGAATACAATGGTTTGTTCTTGCTGTTGATTATGTTATTGTGCTGAGTGGATATGATCATTCCTAAACTTGATCTTCGGGGCTGTGGATCACACCTCCGGGTATTCTAAATAGGGCACCAGCTGGAGGGATGTGACATTTAGGGCCGGTGCAGTTTGGGTTCAGGCTGACTAACGATTTGGGCTAATGGTTTAGAATTGCATTTACTAATGGTTTGGGTTCGGGCTTACTAGCTGTATGTTTTCAGTACCTTGTTGATGTGTGGAATTTATCAAGAGTATGTGAACACATATAAGCATTAAGTTCTCTCCAAGTCTCTTGTGTTGGGTGTTCAAAACCAAAAACTTTTTTTCTACAGAGAAGTAAAATTTTATAGAACTAATATACAAAAAAAAGCTGGCATGTTGATGAATTTTAGTGGATAAAAATATAGCATTAAAAGATTTTCAAATGATAATACACTTGCTAAATATTTACTAAGTCCATCTTCCAAATGGCGAAGGCTTTGACAGGCTTGTTGTTTGCATATTCCAAAGCAAAATAATTAAGGAAGACAAACGGATGCTTGGGGGTTTTCCTATCTTTTACTTTTAAATTTAATTTATTTTATTTATTTCTAATGGGTTTAACAGGTTGGTTCGAGTTCGGGCTGGTTTCGGGCCAAATGATTCGAGTTAGCAGGCCACACACGGGCTGGCTCGGACCAGCCCAAACCATTGCGAGCTGAGGTTGTTTAGCCCAAACATAGACAGTTTAGGTTTGAGCCAGTTCGGTCCCGTTTTAATAGTTTGGGTTAGGTTTTGACACCCTTACGTCATTGAAACATATTAACAACTTCCATATTCCTCGTTTGAAATAATAAAGTAATCATGTTTCATACAAAGGTTTCTACATCATCAATGGGGAATGGCTTCACATACCTCTACACTCCACAATCCTACCAAATTATATAAAATATGTAAATTGTCATGACTGCTAGCTATGGCTAGATGAAATTCGAACAATTCAAAATAATATAAAATTGAATTAAGACCTACCTATATGTTCTTTAACTCCATCTCCCCCACAGTTTTGAATGTTCGATCTTTGTTCAATCCCTTTGTAAGGGCATCTGTCATGTTCTCCTTTAATCTCACATAAATGAAGGAGATCACTCCTTGTTTAATAAGATAATTCAGTATGGCCTGTCTTAGCCTAATTTGTCTCTTTGTATTATTAAGGAGTGAGTTATTGGCTATCACAGTCGTTGCTTGATTATCACAAAACAAACTCAAAGAGGTTATTTTCAAGTTAACCAATGGATTGTCTAAGATCAAATCTCCTATCCACTCTATCTCATCTCTAGTTGAGGCTAGAACGCATAATTCTGATTCCATAGAGCTTAGAGCAATGCAAGTCTGTCTTTTAGATTTCGACACAACAATTGCTTCACCTAGTGTAAAAATAACCACTAGTGGATTTGCAATTTCCTATATCTGAGCACCAAGGTGCATTAGAATATCCTTCCAAAATTGGAGGATTTCCAATATAGCAAAGGGAATAATTTGTAGTACCCTTAAGGTATCTCATTAGCCTTTAGAGGGTATCCCAATGCTCTTTACTAGGACTACATAGAATTGGATTGAGACCTAACTATATGGTCTTTAATCCCGTCACCCCACGGTGTTGCGAGCTTTGCTAAATCCCTTTGTAAAGGCATTTGCCATGTTCTCCTTCGATCTCACATTGATCAAAGTGATCACTTTTTGTTCAATAAGATAATTCAACATGACCTGTCTTAGCTTAATTGTCTCCTCTTACTATTAAAGAGTGAGTTATTGGCTACTACAGTCGTTGCTTGATTATAATAGAACAAACTCAAAGAGGTTTTCTTCAAGTTAACCAATAGAATATTTTATCCACTTTGCCTCATCTCTTATTGAGGCTAAAGCATATAATTCTGATTCGATAGCACTTAGAGCAATGCAAGTATGGCCCTTAGATTTCTACAAAATAGTCTTTCCACCTAGTGTAAAAATATAGCCACTGCCAATATCTGAGCTCCAAGATGCATCAGAATATCCTTCCAGAATTGGAGGATATCTAGTATAGCAATGGGCGTAATTTGTAGTACCCTTAGGGTATCTCATTACTTTTTTTAGGGCATCCCGATGCTCTTTACTAGGATTACAAGTGAAGCGACTCAGCATGCCTACTTTATAGGCTATGTCTCGCCTAGTGCAACTCATTGCATACAAGTGATTACCAATCAGTTTAGAATATTTTGACCTATTCATAGCTTTTATCGTCATTCAGTACAAGCATTTTTTTATAATCATATGATGTCTCAACCAGTTTGCATCCACTATATTCCCTTCTAGAAAGTAGTTTTTCAATATAGCTAAATTAGCTAAGGGTAATTCCTTGCCCAGAAAAACTTACTTTCATACCAAGAATGATGTTTACAACACCAAGATCCGTCGTGTCAAAATTTTTAGCTAAGGTTTCTTTCATATCACTCACTACAGAATTATCAGAACCAAGAATCAGCATGTCGTCTACATCTAAGAAAATAACTATGACCTTATTCAACATAGACTTATAGTAAAGACATTTATCAGAGTTACTAGTTTGAAACCCAAAGCTCTTTATTGTTTTGTCAAATTTTTATGCCATAATTTAGGTGTTTGTTTAAGACCATACAAAGATTTATTTAATTTACAAACTTTGTGTTCAAAACCTTTCATAACACACCTTTTAGGTTGGTCCATGTAGATTTCTTTAGTTAGGTCTCCATTATTAAAGGTTGTTTTTACATCCATTTGAAGCGCAACATAGTGTTCAACAGATGCCAAACCAAAAAGAATTTTAATCATGGCTAGATGACAGACCGGGGGGTAGATATCAAAATAATTTACTCCACTTACTTGAGTTATAGCCCTTAGCTACTTAACGAGCTTTATACCGAGCTACAGATCCATCATGATTTACTTTCTTCTTCAAGACCCATTTGCAACTTACACACTTAGCACCTTTAAGTAAATCAACTAAAGTCCATGTGTTATTTTGTAGTAAATAGTGCATTTTATCATCAATTGCCTCTGTCCATAGCGAAGAGTCCCTAGATCTCATCCCTTCCTTAGGTGGATGGATCATTAAGTGGTAGGTTACATAGTCCTCATGAAAATCTTTGGGTTCATCATCTCTTTTGGAAGTGCGCCTAGGTTCTAATTCAAGAATCATATTAGGATTAGTGTCAGAAGCAATTGGTTCAGATTCCATAATCAATTTTGTAGCCATTCCTGTTGGACCTGGTAAGGTCATGCTTGATCTTGAAGAAACTTATCTTCAAAGAACACTGCATCCCTAGATTCTATCATCACATTGGTTGATAGATCCAAGAGCCAGTATGCAATACTATCTTCTACACATTTTAGGTCCCACCTTAGGTCTTCTAAGGTCTTGCATCCTTACATAAGCAATACAACCCCAAGTCTTTAAGAGGTCAATTCTATAAGGATGTTTATGCCACAATTCATATGGAGTTTCAGTCAATTTTGAGTGTGGTAATCTATTTAGAATGTGATTCGCAGTTAATGTTGTTTCTCCCCAATAATAAGCAGGCAAGCCAACAATCAATAACATGGAGTTCAACATTTTTGTTAACGCCCTGTTCTTACATTTAGCTATGCCATTTGATTGGGGTGAGTAAGGTGCATTAGTTTCACAAATTATACTCTTAGAGGCACAAAATGTTTTGAACTCTATCAAAGAATATTCACCTCCTCTATCACTTCGAAGTCATTTAATTTTTAAATTTAACTGTTTTCAACTCTACTTTTAAAATAATTGAATTTTCAAAATGCTTCATCTTTTGATTTTAATAGATAAATATTACAACCTCTAGAAAAATCGTCTATAAATGTAATTAAAATTTTCCGTCCTAGAGTTGTGAAATTCTTAAAATCATGAAGATCAGAATGTAAGAATTATAAAAGTTGTGTGTTTCTAGAAACCTAACGAAAAGGTTTTCTAGTAATTTTTGTTTAGACAGATACTCCACATTTGTTAAAGTGTTTAGAAGTATCTAATGGTATGTTATGAGTTTTGGAAAACTAAACCATCTTCCTATAGTTCACATGTCCCAATCTGCAATGCAATGTCCTAGGATCAATTATCTTGAACTAGTATGGTTTATTGTCTTGTTTAAACTTAGTTTATACATATCATTAATTAAATAAGCACAACCAAAGTAGTGAGAATTAATGGACATGCTACACCTTACAGAAGTTGAATCCTACAACTACATTAAACTGCTCTAGGGCTTGTTTTTGTGGTTACACAAGGACTCATGATCTACATCAGCTTTCTCCAACTTCACAGAGAAGTAGTTCATGAGTCCATTGGAGTAAACAAATCAAAATCACATAATGAATCTTCAATTGAAGGAAAATCCTTATCTAGAAAATAAAGCTGTCAAAAAATATATCCAGTAAAACATGGACATTGCTTCTTTATTAAATTTGCTACTAGCAAGACATAACAAGCTGTCAGATTAACCAAAATCTAAAATTAACAAAATACCTTTACCTCCTTTTGATATTACGTGAGTCTCCTACATTTGCTACATATAGATGGTTACCAACCAAAATTGCATTTTAGGCAGTAGAATCATCATCACAGTAAGTATTGCTTTCGGCATCCAGGAAGTCGAAGTTAGTTCTTTTATATGTTTCACCTGCAAGTTTGCCCAACATTATTAAAATTAAAGCAATGAGTTCAATAGGAAAGGGGAATTCCCACACAACCTCAAAAAAGTTCGTATTTAAACAACTAGTTATAAAATAGGAAGCTATCCTTGTGAAACAAATTATTTACCAAAATCTCGAATAATAATTGTATTCTGATCATCTACCCTTGGTGATGGAACATGGAAAAAACCAATATCCTCCTAAATGGAAAGAGTAACAATCCACATAGATCAAAATCAACTTTCTTCACAGCTTACGTGGATTTGTTGCCTCTTTGTGAACAAAAAAGTGTCAGTAGTTCCTTCTCTTGTTTTATATTAGGCGCTGATATGAAGTATGTTCAACAATTTGCATTTAATCCACAATCCTCTTCTATATTTTTTTTAAAGGAAAAAAAGATCATCCTAAGTTCTCAAGTGGTTGGTAAGCATAGACTGACAAAGCTAAAGAAATATTCCAACCATATTGTACGTTAAATAGGCCTTAATAATCATATATTATAATTGAGATACAAGTTGTCACACCCCACCCTCCAATATCGGTCCCGCCCAACAACCCGTGGGTGCGATTGGTCATAGGATCCACAGTTTTATCATCAATAAAAAATAAATCCAAGTAATAATAATCAAGAGCAAGAGTAAGTTCAATTAATTAAATAAAAAGGTTACAGAAATCCAAATACTTCAAAGGAATGAATCAAAGAAAAGGAATTAAAGAATTAGCAGAAGCAAAAATTAAACTAAAACAGTTTTATTCCTGTAGCTCACTTCCGGCCTAAAGCCTTTGCTTCAGTTCTAGAAATTATGGGAGCTATCCAGCTTTGCTCCAAACACTTCTCAAAATGCCGAGTGATTTGTCTCCTTGTGCTGTCAATGGGTGTTATAAGCGCACTCCATGCATCCGCAGGAGGCTTTATGACATAGATCTTCATCACCCACTGACCCCGCCATATCCTCTTCATAGGAGTTGCTCCAGTCATACGGAACTTCCCTGATCAGTATACCCATCTATACAATATAATTTAACATACAAAGAAAATGAATGAATTCTGACAAACTCAGTAAGGAAAACACATCTCACATAAATATCGACGGTATATCAAAGTAAGCACATATGTGAAGGATGATATGCAAATATATGGATGCAACTATAAGTCTATCTATGCAAGTCTTTATATGGTGGACATACTTTAAGATATAACACCAGCCCTCCTCTGGGTAAATCTAGTCACTCTAATCCAAATTGATTACCTCTATTGGGATCCTGGGAAAAGGGCTTCAGTCCTCATCAATCAACCATGACTGAGGTTTAGGTCAACAATTTCTTACCATGACCATTAGCATTAGTACTGGAGCATGTTGGGGCTTCTAATCCAGTGCGAGGTCATACGTTGACACACTACATGTAGTTCAGATATTTCCCCTATGGCACCAACCAACTCGGTTCAGTATCCTTCTCTGCCTAGGAATGAGAACCCTCATGGACTAGCTACCACTGTTGGACTCCACTCCCTAACCCTATGGTCATCCACATATTGTTGGGGCAGATGTTCTCATGACCCCTCACGACTCTTGGCCACTCCTTGGATATCCATGAGCCCAACCCTAACATATGCAACCCTACCAATGCATGATCAATAGTGGACCACTAAATCTCCGCATGGACTAGTTACCATTGTAGAATGAAATAAAGTCACGTCATTATTATCATGAGTCATTCGGCTTCAATTCCACTACCAAAAGGGTAGTAGCATATATGGGTACCTAGCAATGCAATCTAGACTCCCTAGCAATCATAATAGTGTTGGGGGCATCAGTAGACATCTATCCCATACAACAACCTGCTGATATCCCAAGCAATGGATACCAGTATGGATACCCACTCCATCACAATTACAACACATCACCAACCATTCTTACACAACCATTCATTCTGTATTACAAAGTAACAAAATACATATAAACATCATTTATAGCATATATTCAACTACTAATCATAGAATTATACAAGTACAACAAGTTATAAGAGCAATGATATACATAAGAAATCAAACAGTTCATCATAGAGCAGATCATCACTTATATATAAGAGTGTGTCCTTACCTGTAAATATGTAAAAAGCTTACTAAAATGCAAGTAGACCTCACCCACAATAGTTTCAGAGAACCTCAGAGATCATCTAATTATAGAGTTGCAAAAATACATTGAAGACATGAGTCAAATCAGAGCAATAACCAACTTCACAGAGCTACTGTGACCCAGCCGGTCGCTTGGGGCAGTTGGTTGGCCAAGCGACCGCACTTGTTCCAGACTGCTTCTAAGTCCGAAATTTCAACTTTTGATCCCCCAATTTTAATCCAATTTCGAGATGATCTAAATCCGAATTTCGTCCTTAAGGATCCTAGAACACAAGGACAAAACAAAACCCTAGATTTCTAATGATTTAATATTCACATCATCTCCTTCAATTAGATCTATCCTTTATTTGGATGCAAGGATCCGTTTTCGGACATGATCTAATCAAGATCACTGATGAGGAATAGAACCAATACAATTATCTCACTACCAATACACAAAGAGGATGGATCCACACCATTCAAAGAGATGAGGTAAAAATATAGAGAGTGTGGAATCACGTACCTCCACTTAATTTGTAAAACTAACGAAGGATTGGATCTTCTTCATAAACCATGCTTCTCTTTTCAGCACGTGTCTCTGCCTCCTAACCGTCCAAAGCAACAATCCCAAATAGAATAATGAGTAAAAAGGTCAAGGTTTTCTATATATATGAGACTGAGGGCAAATTACAGTTAAAACCTCGCAAGCAAACCTGGAGGTCGCTTGGGGGGGGGTTGATTGGCCAATCAACTGCCTTAAGCAACCGCCCCCTAGTACTTTTCAACACTTGGGTGCTCTACTCAAGGGGTTGATCCTCAACTCAAACCTAACCCTAAACAACATGTGGAGGTGTTCTTACCTCGATTATGAACATCTTCCAAAACACCTTGACTCCGATTGGTGATCCACCTTCCCAGTCCATCAGGGTTTCTACAGGTTCTTCTTTGAATTCCTAGCAAAGCAGTTCTTCATCAACAGAATCAAGATCCATGGACTTAGGGTATGAGTCATGGACTTCAATCTAGATACTCCACAACTTATTCTGGTTGGACCTTCGAGTTATCGGACCTGCAACATGGATCCCGGGTTAGAATTATGGGGGTTGTTACACAAGCTAACCAAAAATTTAGTGGTAATAGGAAGAATGTCCAACCATCAAATATTCCAAAGAGACGACTGTTTGACCATCAATTGTTGACATTTTAACATCATAGAAGTCCTCTATGCTTGCTTTTTCTCCTAAAACGCGAATAGCCACAGCTCACCTTCCATCTTCACTGAAAACCAGGCAAAATAATGCAATGAGCCAACCTTATTGTTGACTTACCTTGAAAAGGAATCAAGTAACATCTCATAATATTCATCAATGCTGGGAGAAATTATATCTACATATAGATTGAACAACCATAATAAAATGGACCAAACAATATTGAACAACCAAAAAAGTGAAAGAGAAACAAAAAGAGGGGGGGGGAGAGAAAGAAAGATAGATTCATGGCATCCAGGTAATACATAAATATATATCGGCACCCAAGTAATACATAAATATATATTCACTTTGTTTTATTTAAAAGGAAAGAATCTTGAGATATGGCAGAACATCTCCAAGTACCTTCAACCCAAGCATTCAACAAGTGGGAACTTGTACAATTTCGCTAACCATGACCTTCCATTTAATAAAGTTTAGAATAACTGAAACCAAAACTCACAGAGGCATTTAACACATTAACAATAAGTTATACTATTTCCTCCCACACAGAGGCACAATAAACTTTGCAACTGAGTACCAAACAACTATTTTCTTTGATTATCTTGACATTGAAGGCAATGGGTAATCACAATAATGTAAAAGTTGGCACAAACGCAATTCCATATGCACCGTGGACCAAATACCACCTCAAATCCCATCTCATGTCTCTCCCATAAAAAAATTTAGAAGAATACAGAGATGGGAACCCCAAATCTCACGAACCCAAAGTAAAATCAAGATAAACATTAATAAGACAAACGTTTGAGAGATAGATAGATAGATAGATAGATAGATAGATAGATAGAGAGAGAGAGAGAGAGAGAGAGAGAGAGAGAGAGAGAGAGAGAGAGAGAGAGAGATCTATAGTGAGCCAGAGGGCCGGAGAGATAGAGCGAACGAGAGAGACATCTGCAAGCCGGCCGGTCGGAGAGATAGTGAGAGAGAGAGAGAGAGAGAGAGCTGCGAGCTAGAGGTCTAAAAGCAAGCGCAAGCAAGAGAGATAGTAGCGAGCCAGAGGTCTAAGAGCGAGAGAGAGATAGAGAGAGAGCAAGAGGGACACAGAGAGACCGCGCAGTTTGGGTTGCCTATTTTCACAAAAGTGGGAGAATGAAAAATGCTGGATTTTTTGCTTCACTTTCCTATTATATGTTTTCCCGAAAATTTATATATCCCCATGGTTTTTTAGAAAATGTCACCAATTTAAGTATTTTTCGCAACACTTAACTAAAAAGCGTTGCCAAAAATATAATTCTCCACGGCTTTTAGAAAACCATCACCAATTTAAGTATTTTTCAGTAACACTCTTTATCAAGCATCGCTGAAAATATTTTTTTTTCCCACACTTTCTATAGGTATCACCATATACTCATTTTCCATGATGGCTTTTACAAAACCGTCGGCGAATTTACCTGTTTTCCACGACACATTATCACAAGCTTCGCCCAAAACATATTTTTTCCCACACATTTAAAATGTGTCGCCATATACTCATTATCCATGATGGTTTCCTCAAAATTGTTGGAGAATATTAATTTGGCGACGATTATAGGAAAAAGCGTAGCCAAAAATCCCTTTTCTTGTAGTGTTCAAAAAGGAGATTGACCTAGTCACCTAGAAACTTACCATATTTGAGTAAAACACTACTACTAAGGTAGGTAGGGCACACGCTGCATCCGACAGTCATCAATCACCAGCCTACGTCACATTTGAAGGCCTACAGTAAACACAACTACCCTATATAAATCATATTATTCACCATGCAAAGGTATGTTATGCATCATTCACAATTTGCATTCATGCTCTGAGGCAACTCACATCGAGGGTCTCTTCAAACTATTGTGTTGCCATTGACTTGATCATCGGAGACATTGCACCAACAACCCAAGGTCAGACAATGTTGTTTCGCAGGTTATCTTCAACGCCAGGCTACAGACATCAAGTTTTGGAGGCAACACGTCTGTTTCTTAAGAGAAAGTTAGGTGTAGGCTAGGTTTAAAGGAAGAGTGTATAGAAGGGTATTAATGGAATTTGACATTGTAAATAGAAAACTTTTGCTAAAAACCTGCTAATAGTGCTTGCACTTCCAGAAGCATGTTCTATCAAACGCCTAAAAAAGTGTTTCTATTTCCACAAACAATGAAAATTGTTTCTGGCATTTTTCAAAGTAGAAGCACTTGGTGGGTTATCAAAAAGGTAGTTATGGTAATTGTTATTAGTAACCATTAGATTAGTGCATGGGAATCTTTATTTTAATCATGGGCAGGAAAATGTTGAGTAGATATAGCGATCAAACTCCTAAATCTTTATAGATATCTCCAGCGAACGAAAAATATACAGGAATACTATAAAGAAGATTGTAGGTTTCAAAATTACCTATTTACATATTCGAGATAGAAACCTTTTAAGTTCGCTACCATCCTCAGCGTGTCCTTCCAGCCCTCTATGGTTTGGGAATCACATTCATCCTCAATATCCATGTTGGTTAAGTCCCTCAGCACATCCTCCAAGGTCTTTATGATTTGGGAATTAGATCGCTTCTCGTGATACTAAAATGATCTTCCAAAGCTTCCAGACTGATTTCGAACATCACTTGCTTCGACATCGAGAAATATTTGACCATTAGCTCTATGGCATCGAACAATCTCAACTAGTCCTAGGAGGCACCACATTCTCTTTGCTTAGTGTTTGGAGAAGACAATGATCGACATTCTAGATCTCTGGATTGCACTTAGAAATACATGGTGGTTTCTTTCAATCGTTAGTCCACCATGATAAGTAAACACATTGAGTCCTACTCTTTTCAAATCTTTTTGAAGGAAAGCAATGAAGCTTTTATTGTTAGTATCTACATTCATGTAACTGATAAACACATCATAATTCAATAGAACTTTGTGTTATGCCTAATTTAAATAAGGCTAACAAACCGGGGAAAACCCTTTGGTTTGGTACAAATGGTTTAGGTACTGGACTAGTCAGAGAGACAATGATGAACCGCTGGGTATATTCCAGAAAGTGACATTCCAAGGAGGCCAGCTTTACGATAAACGCCACATTACAGAGTGGATGCCCCAAAATGCCTTCAGAGGTTCCTTCTCGGGGAAGAATAGGATGTCAGGCCATTAAATTCAGCATTTAATGCAATGTACCATTATCTTGAGAACTTAACGTCAATCGCCAAGTGATGCGTCCAAAATCTGCTCAGCCCTTGGATCTCCACGTAGTGTCCTGCAAAACAAAAGCGTCAGATGTGGCCCGACCGCTGGGGTCGGGAGTCCACCTCCGAAGGCTAAGTCAGTTGATGAACTTAATCACAAACGGCTCTGCTAGAAGCACAGAGCTAATGAATGAAGAAACGGGAAAGGTGATCTAGATAGCAGGATGCTAATAGTTGAGGTCTATCAGTATGTATCTGAACCTGAGTCTCAGATAATATTTTCCTTGATCGATTGATCCATCCCTCACCTTGTATAGTAGTGAGGTTTATATAGAGTGTACCTTCGAATCTCCTTCGTTGGATGCACTCGAGCCTTCTTCAGGTAGTCGTTGGATCTTATCAATAAGATCCGTTGAGCGATAGACTTCTACTAGTTTGGGCTAGTAGAGGACTTCTGAGATAACCGTTAGGTTATGCGATAGTTATCCCTTTGATGATGATGATTATCCGCAGCCGTCAGTTTGAGTCTGCTGTCATCAGGGTGATTACCCTAATCCATAAGTAAGATTAGGGCACGCTTGCAGCAGAATAATCTTTCTTCTTTAGCAAGCCTTCCTCTGGATCCGGTTCGCTCGGGAGCGATTCGGTTTTCTCCGTCTCGACCGGGGTCGAGGGTCGGACCAGGTATGAACCCGGTCTGATCATAAACTCTCCATATCACGAGCCCCCGAGACCAAGCGTTCGGTCGATCCCGAGGGCTTGGTTTTTAACTGGGTTCGTCGTCAGGTGATGATCTCTGCGTGCTTCATTAAATGTCATATCACATTTAATGCGGTGGTCACTTTTCCTCGAGCGTTGTGAGTGTAAGGCCACATGTCTCCGTTGCAGTTGATCTGTCGTGGCTCACGTCATCCAAGCGACGGTTTCTGAACGCCTATTTCGGATTCGTGAGTTCAAACTTTCAAAACGTCTTTCAATCTTGATCGTCAATTTTGAATCAATCTCGATCGTTCAGATTCCCGAACACTCGTGCGGGAGTTTTAAAAGCGGATCGTTGTCTTCGTAGGTTTCATTCTTCCTGTCTGGAATTTGAACCTTTGTCGTCTGCTTCGCGCCTTCCTGCTCTCAAGCTTCCGTCTCACTTGAATCAGTAAGTTTCTTGATCTTTTCTTTTGTAGTTCTATGAAACGAGTAATGGCGGACGATAGGGCTTCTTTAGTACCCCATGTTGGTGATAGCAGTGATGCTTTTGCTTCTCCTGCTCCCGAACAGTTAGATAGTGATAACAAAACCCTAACCGTCCTCTGGCAGGAGTTCGCTGAAGTTTCTCAAAAAGGTTTTGAAAGAAAAACCGAAACTTCTCCTGTCCTTGTCGAGTCTGGATCTTCCAAGATCATCGATTCCTCTAGGCAACCTCAAACCTCCGGGTCCAATGGTGGGCCTAGCTCTGTTCCCTCCATTTATAATGGAGAAACTCTTCTTTCCGCTGTTCAAGATTTTGACCTTCCTTCCTCATATCAGGTTAGGGCTCCTCACCCTGATGAGAGGGTTGATTCATCCCTTTCGGGTGAATTTTCTCTGTACATAGATACACTGGAAAGCGGGATTCGCTTTCCCTTTTTTAATCCTTTATTTTCCGCAGTTTTGAATCACTGGAACATTTGTCCCGGAATGCTCCTCCCCAATAGCTGGCGTCTCATCGTCGGCTTCTTGGGTTTGTGTTTTGAGCTTGGCATCACGCCATCTCTTTCTCTTTTTGTACATTTTCATGTTCTTTCTATCTCCCATCCTCCCGGATGGGTCTTTCTTTCCAAACGCAATAGGGCTGAACTTGATTGGAGGGGCAGCATCCTCGCCAAAGGAACTTGCCCTTCTAACTACAAAAGATGGCGCGAACGATATTTTTTCTGTCGAGCGTCTCCATCAGATCTTAACTTCCCGACCACCTGGAGGAGGTTTACTTCTTCGTCCGAAAGTAACCGGGGCCTTCCCTTATCCAAAGAAGACGAGGCGGCCATCTTGAAGATCAAATCCATTCCGTGGTATCAAGAGATACATGGATATGAAATGGAGTATAACTCCATCCTTCAGTACTGGGGCTTGGCTCATTGTGAGCTTCTAACCATCATCCTTTGATTTGACTGAAGTGATATGTCTTGAATTATGATCCTTGTCCTTCTTTTTTGCAGTGCCTCCCAGAACGAACCCTGAAAGCCTGCGGGTGAAGGCCGCTAGAGCCGTTGTGACAGCCGAACAACGATCGCCCAGGGTCTTGACTGCAGATCAAGAGGCTTCTCTTCCCTCTTCCGATCCCTCTTACAGGGGTATCAGGAATATCAAGCATGTAGCTGATGTTTCGGGTAAAGGAAGAAACCAATGGTGGAGAGGGCCACCGTTTCCTCCTCCGTCCGAACCAAGAGGAGGCATGACATAATCGATGCTCCCTCCAACAAAAAATCCAAAGCTTCGACGGATGGTGAGGAAGTCTTCCTTCCCCAGTGGACCCTGAAGATGACCGACAGGGTCACTCGGGATCTTGAGAAAGCTGCAGAGTGGAGCTCTCTCAGTCTTGCTCCTTCTGATCGCCAGGAGTTTGAAGCCCTGGATGACACCTCCCTTGTGAGTCAATCTACAAGGTAACGGTCTTCTTGCTTTGTCACGCCCTCCCAGCCGGTACCCTATCTGGCATACCCGAGAGTGTGATCCACAGCCCGAAGATCAGGTATCGAGTGATCAACCTCCCACATAAACAATAACATAATCATGAACAATCATAATAAAAGTGCGGAAGATAAACCATAGATCCAATAAAGAAAGAATGAATCATAAATGAATCAGAATAATAGATATAATCAGAGTGTCAAACAGATAAGTAAAGTGAGGCAAAAATCCCACTCTACAACCAGCGGAAAAGTAGCTCTAAAAGAATAAACCAGACAAAATCTAATCCCAGTAGCAAGTACATTGGGTAACTAAATTGTTCTCCACTTTATAGACAACATCCTTATAAGTGTAAATCTCATAAATGGCACAAGGACGCTTCCACTCGATGGTCGGACTAAGCATCGTACGAAGCATAACCACTCGCGGGATCTTCAGTGTAATTGTGGTAACCGCAATCACCTTCCTGGAGATATGCCTCTTCGCCTTGCGCTTCTTCATAGGGACCGTCATAGTACTCGGTACCTGCAGGATAGTCTAACAAACATTGTACAATAAAGGAATGAGTTTCAAAGAAACTCGGTAAGGCGATTAAAATCCATAATAACATAAATGGCGGGATTCCGGAACAAACATAAATGCAATATGATATGAGACAAACAATGAATGAATGAATCCAACTCTATGTATGCTGGTCTCTATTGGCAGACATGCTTTAAGTCATAGCACCGTACTTCTTTAGGAAAGTCCACTCACATCCTCAACCATTTAAGATATCTTGGATTCTCTCACGGATCATTTCACCGGTCTTGAGCAGCCGATTGGTAATGGGTCCTTCATCCCTCAGGACAAACCATGGCAAGGGGTTAAGTCAACACACTCTCTCACAACCATTTGGTATAAATCTTGGTGCATGTCGGGGGTAAAACCTAGCCAAATGCAAGTCTTCTACTTAGTTACATCAAGTCAGATCCAGATACGTCCATTCCTCGTCCCTGACGATCCTTTCCGGTATCCTTCACACTAGAGTCCTCATAGTCCTTGACTACGGACTCATCAACCCTATTGGTTATCCACATATGGTAAACGGGAAGCTCTCACGTCCTCTCACGGGTTGGTTACCGGTCTTAAGCGCCCGTGAGCCCAAGTCTAACCATATGCAACCCTACCAATAAATGGCCCCCACAATGTGATTCCTGTCCTCTCACGGGTTGGTTACCGGTCTTGAGCGCCCATGAATCCCCATTGCTACCACGGGTCGTTCGGTCTCAATACCCCTCCGATTAGGGTCGACATAACAGGACATCCTAGCCAAACACTACTAGACAATCCTAGATATGTCATCCAACGGTTTAGGAAGGTGTCCAGAGGGCATCTCCGGAAACATCCCATAATATTCCCGTAGTAGTCCAAGGACAGAAGTGTCAAAAGGACACCTCTCCTTTCCAAACCATATTTAAGCATACACATGCATCAATTCATATCATCACATATATGGTAACTTCATATATGGAAAGAAATCAATAATTACAATCACTTGTATATAATTGGTAAGTAAATCACACATGAATCAATTTAATATGAATAAGTAATGCTACTGTAATCAAAGTTATGCAACAGTAGTATATCATTGTAAGAATCTAATTTAGGAAACATGTCAATGATATTCAAATATAGAAACTAGATTCATGCTATCTATGTAATTAAGGAAATAACCATCCTTACCTCTTATAACTCATAAAGGAATCCTAAGAAATCAAGTAAGATCTTGGCAAACTTGAGAAGAAGGTCCTAAACAAGTATATACAACATATTAGGAAAGATCCCTAACAGAAAAAGATACCAAAACATCCAACACGGACCAATTCGGAGTTGCTTTGTACTCATTGGTCGAGTGGATTGGTCGATCTGGTCCATCGACCAATCAATCGACCAATGCGAACGATAGCCTAAAAAAACAGAGTTTTAAGATATGAAATCCGAATTTGGTGGTTCAAAAGGGTACTAATCAAGGGGTAAACTACATCAGTAGTATTCTAACATATAGGGGACTTCAAAACACCAATCAAATCAAGACATCAAGATCCAAATTAGGAAACAAAAAGTTACCATAATTAGATCAACCATGGATCTTGATGAATTCGAAATAGAAATCAAAGACAAGAACAATAGGAGGATGGATCATTGCTTCAGGTAAAGGTATCATGAAAAACATACTTAGATCTTCAATGAAAAAGGCTTAGAAGCATAATCTAAATAAGGAAATAAAACCTACCATATATGTAACTACCATGCTTCATGAGGAACACATAGTAAGGTAGAAGAGAACAACTAGAGATTGATAGATCATGGATCATGGAAAGAAAACACGGTAATTAACTACTAACATGATCAATATAGAAGATCCAAAGAGATCAGAATTCAAATCAGAAGTTTAACAAGATTAGATCATGGTTTGATCATGATTCCTTCAAAAGCTTGCAATGATCATGGTTAAGATCATTGTTCTAGCCTCAAATCCTTAGGATGATCATGAGAACATGTTCGAGAGATGTTTGCAACGAGAGAATGCAGCATCTCTTCTCTGTCTCAACTCAAAAAGGAAAGAAAAACAAAGATGGAGGAGAAGAAGAGAGAGTAGACATACCTTTTGATGCAAAAGGAAGAGTTTCGACAAAGATCCGTCAAGAAAACACCAAGGATGCAAGGGAGATGACTTGCAGAGGTCTTTGGTTCGTTCAAGAGAGTTTGGAGGCAGCAAATAACGAAGTGGACGCGAGATTGGACTTAAATAGAGCAAGAAAAACCTAATTGCCAAAGACAGCACTCATTGGTCGAGTGGATTGGTCGGCGGCCTAGTCGACCAATCGGTCGACCAATGCTTGGAACAAGAAGACCAAAACAAGGGCATTGAAGGCCCAGATCAAAGTCCAATCCTAAAGGGGTTTTGCACACATGTCAAGTGACACCTAATAGGTAAATGCCTTCAACCAAGATAGAGAGCACTCCAAGTCCATCAACTAATCCGATCTTCATCAAGATTCGGTTTCCATAAATAGAACTTCATCAACAACTTTCATGGATTCAAAGCCGGACACCAAGTCCTCCTTTGGGATGGCCCAAAGCTGACTTCTTACTTTACTTCGGGTCATCGGACCTACAAATAACAAGGTTTCCGGGTCAAGGTTAGGGCTGGGTTTTACATTCTCCCCCCCTTAAAGAAATTTCGTCCTCGAAATTGAAAGCGTACTGTGCTTCCAAAGAGGTAGGGAAACTTCTCCTTCATGTCTTCTTCCTTCTCCCAAGAAGCTTCTTCGGGGGTATGGTTCTTCCACCGAATCTTCACCAAAGGGATGGTGCGATTCCGCAGTTGCTTGTCCTTCCTATCCAAGATTTCGGCCGGTTCTTCATCGTAGGTCAAATCAGCACTAAGTCCTTCGGGTGCTTGCTGCAAAATGTGTTCCGGATTCTCTATGTATTTTCGGAGCTTCGAAATATGAAACACATTGTGAACACCAGCAAGAGGCGGAGGTAATGCTAATCGATACGCAACAGGTCCAACCTTTTCCAAAATCTCGAAAGGTCCAATGTAACGAGGGCTAAGCTTTCCCTTAACATTGAATCTCATCACACCCTTCATTGGTGAAACTTTCAGAAAAACTTTCTCTCCAACTTGAAATTCCAAATCGGTCCTTCTCTTATCGGCATAAGATTTCTGTCTTGGTTGGCGCAGACTTAATCCTTTCTCTTATCATATCTACCATAGCACTCGTAGCTTCAATCATTTCGGGACCTAAGACTTTTCTTTCACCTGTCTCGATCCAGTACAAAGGTGTCCTACAAATCTTGCCATACAAAGCCTTGAATGGAGCCATGCCTATTGTTGCTTGATAAATGTTGTTGTAGGCAAACTCAACCAAAGCTAGGTGTTCATCCCAATTACCACCCATATCCACCACACAAGATCCGAGCATGTCTTCCAATGTCTGAATTGTCCGCTCGGATTGTCCATCGGGCTTGTGGATGATGAGCTGTACTCAAGTTCAATTGGGTTCCCAAGGCCTTCTGCAAACTATTCCAAAACCTTGAGGTGAACCTAGGATCACGATCCGAAACAATACTCAATGGCACACCATGCGGACGAACCACATTATCCACATAAAGCCTTGCTAGCTTATCCAGGTATGAGTGATCTTCATAGGAATGAAGTGGGCTGATTTGGTCAACCTATCAACAATCACCCACACGGTGTCATTGCCTTTACTTGTCCGAGGCAAGCTAGTCACAAAGTCCATGGAGATATCCTCCCACTTCCAACTAGGAATAGGAAGAGGCTGAAGTAATCCAGGATGGAGGTTGTCGAACGGCTTTCACACGTTGGCAAGTCTCACACTTGGCAACAAAATCATCAACATCCGCCTTGAGACCAATCCACCAAAAATGTTCCTTCAAGTCCTTGTACATCTTGGTGCTTCCGGGTGTATAGTAAAGGCCATTGGTGTGCTTCCTTCAATATTTCTTTCTTAACTTCTTCATTTGCGAGGCACGCACAGTCTTCCCCTAAACAACAAAGCACCATCCATGGATATACCAAAGTCGGGGTCCGACTCGGGATTCGAAGAAATCTTCTCAACTTTGATCAAAAACTCTTGATCGAACTCTGTGAGCAACAATCTTATCTCTAAGACCAGATCTTGCCGTCATGGCGAGAAAGAATAAAATCAGAATTCTCGGGGACGATTTCCAAATCAAAACTCTCAATAGAAGACCACAATGGTAAACTCAACGCATTCAAATCCAAAGTCTTCTTCGGTTCTTCCTACTAAGAGCATCAGCAACAACGTTTGCTTTCCCGGGGTGATCTTTGAATATCACAATCATAATCGGAGACTAGTTCCAACCATCTCCTTTGTCTCATGTTCAACTCCTTTTGGGTAAAGAAGTATTTCAAACTCTTATGATCCGTGAAAATAGCAATCTTCTCACCATAAAGGTAATGTCTCCAAATCTTCAAAGCAAAGACAACGGCGGCAAGTTCTAGATCGTGAGTGGGGTAATTCCGCTCATAATCCTTCAATTGCCGAGAAGCATAGGCTACGACCTTGCCATGTTGCATCAGTACACAACCCAAACCAATCTTTGACGCATCGGTATAAACTGTCATACCACCGGAACTATCAGGTATAGTCAAAACCGGGGCACTTGTCAATCTATCTTTCAACTCTTGGAAATTCTTCTCACAGGCGTCAGACCAAACAAACTTTTCTTCTTTCCTGGTCAACTTAGTCATAGGAGCAGCCAACCGAGAAAAGTTCTCAATAAACCTTCGGTAGTAACCCACCAATCCAAGAAAACTTCTTATTTCCGTTACTGACTTCGGTCTTTCCCAATCAGCCACAGCTTGGACCTTTTCAGGATCGACACGAATACCTTCGGCTGAAACTACATGACCAAGGAATACCACTCTCTTAAGCCAGAAATCACACTTGCTAAACTTAGCGAACAACTTCTTTTCTCGCAACCTTTGCAAAGTGAAACTTAGATGACTCGCATGCTCTTCTTCGCTCTTCGAATAGATCAAGATGTCATCAATGAAAACAATCACAAACTTATCAAGCACATCATGAAATACTCGGTTCATGAGGTCCATGAACACCGCAGGAGAGCATTGGTCAATCCGAAGGGCATGACTCTAAACTCGTAGTGACCATACCGCGTTCGGAAAGGCTGTCTTGAAGATATCACTAGACTTCACTTTCAATTGGTGATATCCGGACCTTAAGTCAATCTTTGAGAACACAACTGCACCCTTCAAGCTGATCGAAGAGATCATCAATTACGGGCAGCGGATATCTATTCTTGATAGTCAACTTATTCAACTCACGGTAGTCGATGCACAAGCGCATACTACCATCTTTCTTCTTGACGAACAAGACCGGAGCTCCCCAAGGTGACACACTAGGCTGTACTGAAACCTCTATCAATGAGCTCATTCAACTGATTTTGCAACTCTTTCAACTCGGTAGGAGCCATCCTATACGGAGCTTTAGATACCGGAGGCGGCACCGGGGACGAGATCAATAGAAAATTCGACATCCCTGTCCGGAGGCACTCCTGATAGATCATCGGGGAAGACATCAACAAAGTCGCAGACAACTCGACTTCATCGACTCTTTTCTCCACTATACCCTTGCCTTCAGATGAAGCATCATCCACTAGGGCATAGACTTGCATCGGTGCGAGACAACACCTTCTTACAAACCCTTCTCTTTTCACCACGGAAATTCAAAGACCGGACTTCCACAAATATGGGCCTGAATCTTCTTTGAGGAACAAAGGAACACGGCTTTGTGGGCTGTCAACCAATCAATTCCCAAAATAACATCGAAGTCCTTCATGTCAAGAATTACAAAATTGGCTTCCAAGTTCTTCTCACCAATCAACACGGGACATTTAGATAACCCCTTATCTAGTTTCACAACAGGACCAGTGGGTGTACTAATCAATAAACAACTAGACAACTTCTCGGGGATTAGGTTAGTCTTCTTGATGAATGCGAGATGACATGAACGAATGAGATGCACCCGTATCAAATAAGACAAATGCGAAATAGAAGCAACTAACAATGTACACTGTAATCACATCATGGCTTGGATCCTGCTCGGCCTTTGGAAATCTTGAAAACTCTACCGGAGGGAGGAGCGGGAGCACTCTTCACCATTTGGGGCGGTGGCTGCTGGGCGGCCGCCGCCGGACGAGCACGAGCAAAATGACCAGCTTGCTTGCGGTAGAAGCAAACGAGGATTGCTTTGGATCCAACGGGGGTGGCTGCAACGAGGGCTTCGAACAAAAGGCCTTGCACTTGCACTTGCACTTGCACTTGCTGGTGGTCGGTTTCCGCCATCTTGTCTAAACTGGCCGGGCTGCTTTGAAAACCCGTGTTACGACCTA
Source organism: Hakea prostrata (assembly GCF_041222555.1). Taxonomy (NCBI): domain Eukaryota; kingdom Viridiplantae; phylum Streptophyta; class Magnoliopsida; order Proteales; family Proteaceae; genus Hakea; species Hakea prostrata. The sequence goes on from NC_142606.1 coordinate 15,856,933, forward strand.
CACTCTTAGCACGAAAGGTAGGAGTGGGGTAGGGTGTAGGTCTCACAAAACGACGGTCATTACGATCCACCAAACCAGAATTCCTTGATTGCCCGGGGCTTTTGCACACGAGCACTTTCCTTCTCTGTTTCTTCCAACTTCTTCGAGTTCCGCACCACTTGAGCATAGGTCACTATAGGCTGGGCTGTGAGATAAGCTTTAATGGCGGGGCGCAGTCCTTTGAAGAACTTCTTTGCTTTGGCGAGGTCATCCTTGGGAGAATCCGGAGCAAAGAAATGAAGCTCCTCGAACCTCTGTTGGTACTCCAACACAAGACAGAGATCCCTGAGTAAGAATCATGAACTCGGCTTCCTTCGCATCTTTTACCGCCTCGGGAAAGTAATTCATACAAAAAGCCTCTTTGAACAACTCCCAAGTTACAACTCCTGCATGCAAACCTTCCAAAACAGGCCGAGTGGAGATCCACCATGCATCGGCTTCTTGTTGTAACTTCACGTTCGACAAACAGAATCTTACGAGCTTCCGAGCATTGCGGATGTCGGAAAGCCTTCTCCAACTCACGAAGCCACTTGTTAGGAAACAAGGGGTCCTTGGTAACTCCGGTGAAAGTGGGTACTTGCATTTTGAGAAAACTCTCCATCGAGGCGAGTATGAGGAGTTCCAGCTAAACCTCCCGCATTCGGGGGCTGCGGCATGAGGATTCACATTAGCACCAGCCCGGGTCTCATTATGCGAGTCATGAAACCCACCAACATCTGGTTGAACCGAGCTGCTTCTTGCTGCTGCATCATATTGCCCATAATATTGGCAATATCTCGAAAACTTCCAACATTCGGGGCACCGGGTATCTCATGAGTACCCCGATCAACATTTGGTATCTCACCACCTCCACGAGGTATTTCACCACCTCCATGAGGTATCTCACCACCACCATGACCACTTTGGATTCACCACGCCCACTTCTCGGAGTAACCATTACGCAAAACCGAGAACATCAAAATACCGAATTTGAAGTTTCAACATAAACCACAAGTCCAAATGATTTGAAAACTTAAATCATGCTTAAATATATCCATATAGTCATCAAACAATAATCCATAAGGCAAAATTCACATTTTCCAAAAATTCAACAGCAAATGAGGTCTCTGTGACCATTGGTCGAGTGATTGGTCGGCGACCCGGTCGACCAATGAGTCGACCAATGCGAGCAGAATGCGAAAATTCGCATTATAAGCCTCATTTTCACATTCCAACCTCATTCTAACTTCTTCCAAAGGTGAGAGAGCTCTAGGGAAAGTCTCCAAGAGTTCTCACAAGTGTTCTTGAGGTGATTTGGTGCTTCAACAACAACACCACAACACACAATCTTCACAAACAAGGTAAATCTCTCATTCTTTCTTCCATTTTTATCTTCTCATGCTTGCATTTCAATAAAACCATGCTTTACTTGTATCCAATGCTAGAAATCATGCTTAGGAATGCTTAGAAACATATCCCCTAGGTTTTAAACACAATGCCATGCATAGACAACAAGTTTTAACATAATGGTGTTCATCTCGCAAAGTTTTCATACCGAAATCGATATCTTTAGAAAAATTCCGTTTTCTCTCAAACCGCTTGAAAATTTCGCACGAGCCAAATGCTACATGCTCAAGATGACATTATAAATAGGTCCATACAATTTGATTTAACCAATTTCAACTTTTCAAATATCCAATTTTGACCTAAATTGCAAAATCCCCAAATTTCCTTCTTGCTGAATTTTTCGCTTTAATCCAAGTTTTCGATCGATTTTCACCAAACAAACTTCATAGACATGAAATTCCAAGTATTTCGCACATGCTAGTATGTTCAAATCAAATTTCCCCCAAATTTGAAATTTTCGAAAAATTACGAAAATACCCTTTTGGCTCAAATCTTAAAATAGCACTAACTGGAATTGTCTCTTGTCTCTTTCCACGGATACCCACTATGCGAGAGGGGAGGGCGAGGACGAGGTAGAGGTCGTGGTCGCATTGTAGGTGCTCTTAGGGGCGGAGGTCGGGTTCCTTCGAGCCTAGACGGGAGGTTAGGGAGACCGGACATGTTTGACACACCTCGGGCCGAGTTCTGTACGAGGCCTACTTCGATTCTTGCAATATCGAGATGGGACGTCTACTTCACTTACGCCAGCTCGAGCCTTTAGGATTCGGCGGAGATTCGACACATTGCGGTGGACTCATCTCTTCACCGAGGATCTGCCGGTATACCCGGAACTAGTGAGGTTGTTCTTCAGCCACCTTACCTACACGAGAGGAGGCTCGAGGCCAAGGACATCCACTTAGACTTGTCCTCGGGAGCGGGGGTCTTCCGGACTCAGATTCGCTTCTCTACCCGGACACTGGCTGAGATCTTGCGGGTTCCTTACTATCCACGGCGGTGTGTGTGGATACCTGCGGGAGCGGATCTGGACAGCCATCCGATGCCGTACGAGCTACGCGAGATATGCTCTACGCTATGGGATAGTCGTCGATGCTTCACTCCGTGGACCAGCGGACGGATGACGGATTCTGCACGGATTATCGGTCGCATAGTCGGCCGAAACATTATGCCGAAAGCCGGACATCACCATCGGGTCACGGTGATGGAGGCCTTAGTCATCTACCGCATCTACATGGGCTTCGAGATCGATCTCTCCTACATCATTCAGCCGGTCATGCTTTGGACTTAGTTCTGCGGCCTAGCATGCGGAACCTTTGCTATGGGAGGCTACGACTTTGATCTTCGGGCATTTCGGGGTGAGTTTCGAGGATACACCGGTGGACACTGGTTCGCAGGGGGATACTCTATTGGGACTCGGACCATTCGTCGGATGAGACTACGGCGATCGGAGAGATCTCCTGGTCCGGAGGGTGAGGATGATGATGAATCGAGAGGATGAGGATCGGGGTCGAGAGGATGGAGGAGAGGATATCGGTCCGATAGTGATGATCAGGCCGGAGATGATGCAGATATGCACGAGGCTGAGCCTGTGCATCACGAGTTTCCTTCATCACACTTCGAGGCGGGTGGCCCTTCACATGCGGTTCCGGAGACTTCAGATCTTGGAGCACGGATGAGATCGATGACTTCCATGTTAGAGAGGATGGAGGTCGGACAGGGAGCAGATGTACGAGAGGATGGAGTCACGACAGGATAGGATAGAGCATCGGGTGACTCAGCTAGCGAGAGGAGTTCGGAGCATACGAGAGATCGAGAGAAGATCACCTAGATAGACCGTACCTTAGGATTTCCATTTATGCATTTCGGATGTAATCGTTGTAAAAACTTTTGAAATTAATGAAGTTCATTTTGTTTCCCTTTAATTATTGTATGTTATGCACCTTTCTTTTCCTTGCATTAGTGACATTTGTTCAAGTATAATTATGGTATGTTATTCGGAAATGTTCTGTTATGCCTCAAAGGTCAAGTTTCTAATTCGGTGTTCTATTATTCACTTCTAAGAGTAGAAGAGTCATTTCAGATCAATGACTCGGGAATGTTTAGTTATTGTCTTTTGTAGTTAGGATCTCCTCGAACCCCAATGGGCTCCGATACCAATCATCACGCCCTCCCGGCCGGTACCCTATCCGGCATACCCGAGAGTGTGATCCACAGCCCGAAGATCAGGTATCGAGTGATCAACCTCCCACATAAACAATAACATAATCATGAACAATCATAATAAAAGTGCGGAAGATAAACCATAGATCCAATAAAGAAAGAATGAATCATAAATGAATCGAATAATAGATATAATCGAGTGTCAAACAGATAAGTAAAGTGAGGCAAAAATCCCACTCTACAACCAGCGGAAAAGTAGCTCTAAAAGAATAAACCAGACAAAATCTAATCCCGAGTAGCAAGTACATTGGGTAACTAAATTGTTCTCCACTTTATAGACAACATCCTTATAAGTGTAAATCTCATAAATGGCACAAGGACGCTTCCACTCGATGGTCGGACTAAGCATCGTACGGAGCATAACCACTCGCGGGATCTTCAGTGTAATTGTGGTAACCGCAATCACCTTCCTGGAGATATGCCTCTTCGCCTTGCGCTTCTTCATAGGGACCGTCATAGTACTCGGTACCTGCAGGATAGTCTAACAAACATTGTACAATAAAGGAATGAGTTTCAAAGAAACTCGGTAAGAGCGATTAAAATCCATAATAACATAAATGGCGGGATTCCAGAACAAACATAAATGCAATATGATATGAGACAAACAATGAATGAATGAATCTAACTCTATGTATGCTGGTCTCTATTGGCAGACATGCTTTAAGTCATAGCACCGTACTTCTTTAGGAAAGTCCACTCACATCCTCAACCATTTAAGATATCTTGGATTCTCTCACGGATCATTTCACCGGTCTTGAGCAGCCGATTGGTAATGGGTCCTTCATCCCTCAGGACAAACCATGGCAAGGGGTTAAGTCAACACACTCTCTCACAACCATTTGGTATAAGTACTGGCGCATGTCAGGGTAAAACCTAGCCAAATGCAAGTCTTCTACTTAGTTACATCAAGTCAGATCCAGATACGTCCATTCCTCGTCCCTGACGATCCTTTCCGGTATCGTTCACACTAGAGTCCTCATAGTCCCTGCCTACGGACTCATCAACCCTATTGGTTATCCACATATGGTAAACGGGAAGCTCTCACGTCCTCTCACGGGTTGGTTACCGGTCTTAAGGGCCCGTGAGCCCAAGTCTAACCATATGCAACCCTACCAATAAATGGCCCCCACAATGTGATTCCTGTCCTCTCACGGGTTGGTTACCGGTCTCGAGCGCCCATGAATCCCCATTGCTACCACGGGTCGTTCGGTCTCAATACCCCTCCGATTAGGGTCTGACATAACAGGACATCCTAGCCAAACACTACTAGACAATCCTAGATATGTCATCCAACAGTTTAGGAAGGTGTCCAGAGGGCATCTCCGGAAACATCCCATAATATTCCCGTAGTAGTCAAAGGACATAAGTGTCAAAAGGACACCTCTCCTTTCCAAACCATACTTAAGCATACACATGCATCAATTCATATCATCACATATATGGTAACTTCATATATGGAAAGAAATCAATAATTACAATCACTTGTATATAATTGGTAAGTAAATCACACATGAATCAATTTAATATGAATAAGTAATGCTACTGTAATCAAAGTTATGCAACAGTAGTATATCATTGTAAGAATCTAATTTAGGAAACATGTCAATGATATTCAAATATAGAAACTAGATTCAAGCTATCTATGTAATTAAGGAAATAACCATCCTTACCTCTTATAACTCGCAAAGGAATCCTAAGAAATCAAGTAAGATCTTGGAAAACTTGAGAAGAAGGTCCTAAACAAGTATATACAACATATTAGGAAAGATCCCTAACAGAAAAGATATCAAAACATCCGACACAGACCAATTCTAGAGTTGCTGTACTCATTAGTCGAGTGGATTGGTCGACTGGCCCAGTCGACCAATGCAGACAGTAGCCCAAAAAAAAACAGAGTTTTAAGATATGAAATCCGAATTTGGTGGTTCAAAAGGGTAGTAATCAAGGGGTAAACTACATCAGTAGTATTCTAACATATAGGGGACTTCAAAACACCAATCAAATCAAGACATCAAGATCCAAATTAGGAAACAAAAGTTACCATAATTAGATCAACCATGGATCTTGATGAATTCGAAATAAAAATCAAAGACAAGAACAATAGGAGAATGGATCATTGCTTCAGGTAAAGGTATCATGAAAAACATACTTAGATCTTCAATGAAAAAGGCTTAGAAGCATAATCTAAATAAGGAAATGAAACCTACCATATATGTAACTACCATGCTTCATGAGGAACACATAGTATGGTAGAAGAGAACAACTAGAGATTGACAGATCATGGATCATGGAAAGAAAACACAGTAATTAACTACTAACATGATCAATATAGAAGATCCAAAGAGATCAGAATTCAAATCAGAAGTTTAACAAGATTAGATCATGGTTTGATCATGATTCCTTCAAAAGCTTGCAATGATCATGGTTAAGATCATTGTTCTAGCCTCAAATCCTTAGGATGATCTTGAGAACATGTTCAGAGATGTTTGCAACAGAGAATGCAGCATCTCTTCTACTGTCTCAACTCAAAAAGGAAAGAAAAACAAAGATGGAGGAGAAGAAGAGAGAGTAGAGATACCTTTTGATGCAAAAGGAAGAGTTTCGACGAAGATCCGTCAAGAAAACACCAAGGATGCAAGGGAGATGACTTGCAGAGGTCTTTGGTTCGTTCCAGAGTTTGGAGGCAGCAAATACGAAGTGGACTCGAGATTGGACTTAAATAGAGCAAGAAAAACCTAATTGCCAAAGACACAGCACTCATTGGTCGAGTGGATTGGTCGATTGGCCCGATCGACCAATCGGTCGACCAATGCCGGACAAGAAGACCAAAACAGGGGAATTGAAGGCCCGGATCAAATCCAATCCTAAAGGGGTTTTGCACACATGTCAAGTGACTTACCTAATAGGTAGAAATGCCTTCAAACCAAGATAGAGAGCACTCCAAGTCCATCAACTAATCCGATCTTCATCAAGATTCTGTTTCCATAAATAGAACTTCATCAGCAACTTTCATGGATTCAAAGCCAGACACCAAGTCCTCCACTGGGATGGCCCAAAGCTGACTTCTTACTTTACTTCGGGTCACTGGACCTACAAATAACAAGGTTTCCGGGTCAAGGTTAGGGCTGGGTTTTACATGCTTATTTATGTTTTCATAATTTCTTATGACTTCTTCTGATATCTTCTGTCTTCCCGGAATGCTGTGTTGAGCTTTTATCAACACATGGAAGCTTTGAGCCGTGTTGGTCGCACCAGCTCCTTGCTGCAAACTTGTGAAGAGAAATTGGCCAAGGCCAATTCTGAAATAGACCAGCTGACTGCAGCTACTGTAGAGCTGCAGAAAAAGCATGAGGAAGAAGTGACCTCCCTCAAGGAAGCCCTTGAAGCTTCAATAATTCGTGTCTCTGCTGCCGAGCACGAGGCCTGGAAGCAAAAGGCAGCTGCCACGTTGTTTGGTGACAGCCTTGAAATTAAGAGTAGGGATCTCGAAGAACATCTGAAGTTGGCAATCCCTAGCAAGCCTGAGCATATAAAGCCAAACCTTCGGAAGGAGTGTATCCGGAAATACCTGGACAGCATACCTTTCTCCGAATTGCTAGGTTTCTACAATATTCAGGCTTATCGCATGGGGCAGAACGACGTTTGGGAGCAGATCCTTGGAACGATCCCCGACTTCGACATCTGCTCCTTTTCGTGAGGTATGCCACCCAGGAGGTCTTCGGGAAAGTTGGTATGGATCTCCCGATCGGGCCCCGGGGAGTAGATGATCCTTTTCCAGCTGACCCTCAATATGAGGCATATCTAGATGACGAGCCGGCACTTCCAGAGGAGAAATCACAAGCCGAGTCTCAAGTTGTTGCTGTAGAGGATTCAGCCGATGACATTCTTGAGGAAGGCTCTTCTTAGGATCCTGAGAAAAGTCATCCCGAACAGGGTCCCTCGGGCAACAATGAAGAAAAGGCTTAGGGTGTTGTTCCTTTGTAAAGATGTACCCTCATTTTAATGAATAGACATTTCTTTACTCATGTTGGTCTCAAAATTTCCCCATCTCTTGCCGAAGTATTGCCTTGAATATCAAAGTATTAATGATAAAACTTATCACTTAACTCTTCATTCCTCGCCGAATAATGATCTTGTAGAAATATTGTGAAGATGCGTTTCGGGAAGATGCGTTAATCTTCCCCACTACTTCATTTATTGCAAAGTCCGCACGTTTCCCTTCTCGCGAAGTTCAAACGTTTTCCTCGCTTTTGTGTACCATTCATTGTTTCCAATGAATCGGAAATACCTCCATTATTTTAATGGCAGTGCGACGATTGGAGGTTTCTCTGCACCAGGTGCTCGCTTCCACATGTTCCCATGTGGCATCCCTTCGACCGTTGATCTTGCTTTTTACGGATTTCAAAGCGTCGTTTCGATCTGGGTCGTCGGTTGTCCTTAGCCTTCAACCGTCGTCTTATACCTGAGGCTATTTAAAGCCTTCGTGGGTACCCTCCATCTATCCTGACTTCTGCAAGATAGATTTGCTAAAGTGCCAAAGCAACCTTTCGTCCTTCGGCCTGCCTCCGTATTCCTCGTACTTCGACGACAGCTCTATCCATTTCTGAACAAGTGAGTTTTAGATTTCTCATCTCCTTCCCCTTTTCCCCCCAATAGTAAACTGCACAGTAGTTATACTTGGGGTTTAGTTTTTTGGTCTGTCAGATGCTTTAGAAAACTAGGGTTTCCCCATTGTTGCTGTCGTTTATTTCTGTACTGATACGGCTGTTTGTTTTTTGTTTTTTGTATAGTGGCTCCCAAGATCAACCCAGACTTTATCAGAGCAAAATCTCGCAAGAATAGCGTTCCGTCGGTGGTGATTGGGGCCAGTGCGGCGGTTTCAGCTAGTGAATCCTCCAAGCGTAAGGCGATCGCCGGCGGTGAATCTTCAAGTCGATTCCTGCAGCTTTCGTTGATGCCGTCCCTGCGCCTCCTTTGCCCAAAGTGACCGCTCGTCTTTCCCGGGAAGATCTTGATCACTCCGTTGCCGATGGTCCGGCGGCAATCCTGCTGGTGAGCTTGTTGGTGAGCCTATCGGTGCACCCCCCGAAGGAGACTCTTCGGGCATCCGAGGCAACTATGTTGGCGTCTCGATGAAGGTGTGGCCCCAGCAGTGCTGCTCCTATTTCTAACTCCAGTGCTTGTTTGGCATCCTCCTCCTCCCCTTTTGAGTTGGAGGATTTTGCTACCAGGAAGCGTCGTCGGACGACAAGTGATGAAGCTCATCCTTCTCTTGGTGTAGTTCGTCCTTCTCTTGATGTAGCTCATCCTTCTCATCCTTCGCTCAATTAGTGTCAAACGAGTTTGACAAAGCGTTGGAATGGTGTACTGCTGCTCGAATGACTTCCGAGAGCGCAGCTTCTTTCCAAACTTCCGGATGAAGTCTTTATGAAGTCACCTGGTGATGTAAGTCTTTCTTCATTTTCCTCTCGATTTTGAAAAATTACTTTTCTCGCTCCTCGCTAACTCGAAAGTTGTTTGCGGGAGTCTTCTTGTAACTTCCACAACCAAGTGGAAGCGGTTACTAGACTCGATAGGTTGAGCAATGAAGTTTCTAGGCTTCGGGGAATCTCCGAAGCTATAGATGTTGAGATTGCTCGCCTTCGGAATCTAGCTTGGGAGGTGCCGGGAGAAAAGAATTCGATGATTGGTCGTCTTCGGTCAAATTTGGATGATGCCGGGGAGAAGATCCGGCAACGGAACGGACAGTTGGAAAGTCGGGAGCTAAAGGATCCGAAACATTACCCGCAAGGCAAGCCGTCGTTCCTTTGCCCGAATCCCTTCCAACCGATGTTCGCAGAGCCTATGTCTTCAAGTATTTACACAAGTAAGCCTTTTGTTGATATGTTGAATGCTTACAACTTGCGGGCGTCCGGGATGTGAGAACGAAGTATGGGAATCAATACTAAGGAAAGATCCTCATTTTGATACGACTCCCTACGATCTTGTTTGCCATCCCGAAGTATTTACCAACCTGGGTATTCCTCTTCCCGATTGGACCAAGGATAAGATTGACCCTCCACCTTCCGATCCGGATATTATACAATATCTGGAAGATTCTCCTGTTTATTCTCCGCTGGAAGAAGTCAATTATGACGAGCTTGTGCCGAATGCGAGTTTGGTCGAGGACCATTCTTCTCCTGGACAAGTCGGGCAAAGAGTATGAAATTGCAGAGGATTTTCTGAATATTGGAATATTTTTGTAATCCTCATTTCTTCTCTGCTTTTCCTTGACTCCTCTCAATGGTTGACTCATATGTTTGTTCTAGCAAAGTCGCATCGATCTTGTATAACTTGTTACCAGTCACCTGTAATGACCTTCTTCTTTGATCGGAGATTGTATCCAGCTCTTGTAATTGTTTTGATACTGGCCTCTTTGGATCTTCCCAAGAAATAAGAAATTACTTTATCTTGAACTTTGCTAGCCACTTGAATTGTCGTTGTATTAGGTCTTAGTTGTCTGAAACAATGCCTACACTTAAGGATTTCCGGAGAAATACAATAAGTCTGAGAAGGAACTCACTCGGGTTTTAAACCGATGCCTTATACTTAAGGATTTCCGGAGAAATACAATAAGTCTGAGAAGGAACTCACTCGGGTTTTAAACCGATGCCTTATACTTAAGGATTTCCGGAGAAATACAATAAGTCTGAGAAGGAACTCACTCGGGTTTTAAACCGATGCCTTATACTTAAGGATTTCCGGAGAAATACAATAAGTCTGAGAAGGAACTCACTCGGGTTTTAAATCGATGCCTTATACTTAAGGATAATTCAAAAATTCAATAAGTCTCGAAGGAACTTACTCGGGTATTAAACCGACGCCTTGCAAAAGGAACTCACTCGGATTTTCATCCGATGCCCCGACTTAAGAAAGTTCGAAAGATTTTCCATAAGTGTTGAAGTGTTGAAGGACCCACACGAATTTTCATCCGATCCCTTATAGTTGGATCTTGTTCTTGAATGTGGTGTATGATGCCCCTCAATCAAAAGATAGTTTGTTGAAAACCAAAAATTGCATTGATTGAGTTGAAAATGATTACATCGCGAACAAAATTGAAATCATCTTCAAGGATAAAACTTTTTGAGATGCCTAGCATTCCACGAACGATCAAATTCTTTCTGGGAATCAATGTTCTTCAGCTTGTAAGCTCCTGAACCGACCGGTTTCACAACCATATAAAGTCCTTCCCAGGAAGGGTCCAACTTTCTTTGGTGACGCGGGTCGGAAGCTAGGGTGTTTCTCAACACCAAATCTCCGGCTAAGTACCGACGATTCTTCACTCGAGTATTATAATGAGACGCTATCCTTCTTTGATAATGTTGAGTTCGTGCTATTGCCTTTGCCCGAACTTCATCCAACAAATCAAGACTATCAAGCAGTCCTTGTTCATTTGCTTTTTCCTCGAACTCACGATCCCTTAACGTCCCTGCCATTATCTCCACTGGTGCCAATGCTTCGGATCCATATGCCAACCTGAATGGAGTTTCTCCTGTAGGTGTTCGAACCGTAGTTCTATAAGCCCACAAGACATTATATAGGTTCTTCGACCCAAGAAGCTTTGTCGCCTTCGAGTCTTCTCTTTATTCCTTCCGAGTGGCGTTCGGTTAGTAACCTCTACCTGGCCATTGCTTTGGGGGTATGCCACCGAGGACATACGATGCTCGATCATATATGTTCCACAGAATTGCTCAAATTGTGGACAGTCAAACCGAGTACCATGGTCGGTGACAATTATCTTTGGAATCCCAAAGCGATATATGATTGATTCAAGCACAAATTTCTCCACTTTTTTCTCTCAATAATTGTCGCCAATGCACTCGGCTTCTACCCATTTTGTGAAGTAATCAATTGCTACTATCAGATATTCTCGTCCGCCCGATGCCTTGGTGAATTTGCCCATGATATCAATTCCCCACATTGCAAAGGGAATGGGATTTAGAATTGAAGTCATAATCTCCGCCGGGCGCTTCGATCTTGTAGCATGAATTTGACAAGTTACTACATCGACGAACGTAGTCCATAGCAGCTTCTTGGATCTTAGGCCAATATAACCCCAATCTTAGAATTTTGTGGGCCAGGGCTCGCCACCCATGTGAGCGCCACAAATTCCTTCATGAACCTCAGCCAAAGCTGAGTTTGCTCCTTCGGGGCCTATACATCTCATAAGGGGTCCAGCATAAGATCTTTTATATAGTCTCCCATTCTGAATGACAAATCTAGCTGATCGAATCTTGATCAACCTTGCTTCTACTGGATCCTCAAGTAACTTGTCATCTCTTAGATATTCAATTATTGGATCCATCCAAAGAACGTTCGCTTCAATATAAGAAATTTCTTTCTCATGATAACTTGGGAAAGTTACCTCTTCAATATAGACCGAAGGGTCTAGATTCTTTTCCTTGGCATTGGCTAGTCGGGATAGCTCATCTGCCACTGAATTTTCATTCCTCGAAATCTGAGATATCTTCAAATTCCAAAATTGGTTCTGAAATGCCCGCACTATCTCCCGATATTTTTGCAAGCGTGGTTCTTTAATGCCATACTCCCCCTGGACTTGGTTGACTATAAGTCGAGAGTCACTATAAATAGTAACATCTGCAATAGCTAATGCCTTTGACAACCGAAGTCCTGCTATTAGGGCCTCATACTCCGCTTCGTTATTATTCGCATCAAATGCGAATCTCAAAGCATATCGAATAATGAATCCTGCGAGACTTTTTAATAGAATTCCAGCGCCTGCTCCATCTTTATTACTCTAACTATCGACATATACCTCCCATGTGGTTGGTATAATGGGATCTTCAATGGTGGGTTCCACTGGTGCAGTAATTTCTACTACAAAGTCGGCTAATGCTTGAGCCTTGATTGCAGTCCTGGGCTTAAAGCTCACTTGGAACTCACTTAGCTCAACCGACCAGGATACCATCCTTCCAGACAAATCAGGTTTGTTAAGAACTTTACTAAGAGGAAAAGTTGTAAATACCTCAATTGGATGAGCCTGAAAATATGGCCTTAGCTTCCTGGCGGCCATCATGAGAGCCAGAGTGTAAAACCCAGCCCTAACCTTGACCCGGGAACCTTGTTATTTGTAGGTCCAGTGACCCGAAGTAAAGTAAGAAGTCAGCTTTGGGCCATCCCAGTAGAGGATTTGGTGTCTGGCTTTGAATCCATGAAAGTTGATGATGAAGTTCTATTTATGGAAACTGAATCCTGATGAAGATCTGATTAGTTGATGGACTTGGAGTGCTCTCTATCTTGGTTTGAAGGCATTTCTACCTATTAGGTAAGTCACTTGACTTGTGTGCAAAACCCCTTTAGGATTGGATTTGATCTCGGGCCTTCAATTCCCTGTTTTGGTCTTGTTTATCGGCATTGGTCGGTCACCGATTGGTCGATCGGGGCCAGTCGACCAATCCACTCGACCAATGAGTTCTGTCTTTGGCAATTAGGTTGTTCTTGCTCTATTTAAGTCCAATCTCGAGTCCACTTCGTATTTGCTGCCTCCAAACTCTCTGGAACGAACCAAAGACTTCTGCAAGTCATCTCCCTTGCATCCTTGGTGTTTTCTTGACGGATCTTCGTCGAAACTCTTCTTTTTGCATCAAAAGGTATGTCTACTCTCTTTTCTTCTCCTCCATCTCTGTTTTTCTTTCCTTTCTGAGATGAGACAGTAGAAGAGATGCTGCATTCTCTGTTGCAAACATCTCTAAACATGTTCTCATGATCATCCTAAGGATTTGAGGCTAGAACAATGATCTTAACCATGATCATTGCAAGCTTTTGAAGGAATCATGATCAAACCATGATCTAATCTTGTTAAACATCTGATTTGAATTCTGATCTCTTTGGATCTTCTATGATTGATCATGTTAGTAGTTAATTACTGTGTTTTCCTTCCATGATCCATAATCTATCAATTTCTAGTTGTTCTCTTCTACCATACTATGTGTTCTTCATGAAGCATGATAGTTACATATATGGTAGGTTTTATTTCCTTATTTAGATTTATGCTTCTAAGCCTTGTTCCTTGAAGATCTAAGTATGTTTTCATGATACCATTACCTGAAGCAATGATCCATCCTCCTATTGTTCTTGTCTTTGATTTCTATTTCGAATTCATCAAGATCCATGGTTGATCTAATTATGGTAACTTTTTGTTTCCTAATTTGGATCTTGATATCTTGATTTGATTGGTGTTTTGAGGTCCCCTATATGTTAGAATACTGCTGATGTAGTTTACCCCTTGATTAGTACCCTTTTGAACCACCAAATTCGGATTTCATATCTTAAAACTCTGTTTTTTTTAGGCTACTGTCTGCATTGGTCGACTGATTGGTCGACTGGACCAGTCGACCAATCCACTCGACCAATGAGTACAGCAACTCCAGAATTGGTCTGTGTTGGATGTTTTGGTATCTCTTCTGTTAGGGATCTTTCCTAATATGTTGTATATACTTGTTTAGGACCTTCTTCTCAAGTTTGCCAAGATCTTACTTGATTTCTTAGGATTCCTTTGCAAGTTATAAAAGGTAAGGATGGTTATTTCCTTAATTACATAGATAGCATGAATCTAGTTTCTATATTTGAATATCATAGATATGATTCCTAAATTAGATTCTTACAATGATATACTACTGTTGCATAACTTTGATTACAGTAGCATTACTTATTCATATTGAATTGACTCATGTATGATTTACTTACCAATTATATACAAGGTGATTGCAATTATTGATTTCTTTCCATATATGAGGTTACCATATATGTGATGATATGAATTGATGCATGTGTATGCTTAAGTATGGTTTGGAAAGGAGAGGTGTCCTTTTGACACTTCTGTCCTTGGACTACTACGGGAATATTATGGGATGTTTCCGGAGATGCCCTCTGGACACCTTCCTAAACTGTTGGATGACATATCTAGGATTGTCTAGTAGTGTTTGGCTAGGATGTCCTGTTATGTCGACCCTAATCGGAGGGGTATTGAGACCGAACGACCCGTGGTAGCAATGGGGATTCATGGGCGCTCAAGACCGGTAACCAACCCGTGAGAGGACAGGAATTACATTGTGGGGGCCATTTATTGGTAGGGTTGCATATGGTTAGACTTGGGCTCACGGGCGCTTAAGACCGGTAACCAACCCGTGAGAGGACGTGAGAGCTTCCCGTTTACCATATGTGGATGATCAATAGGGTTGATGAGTCCGTAGTCAGGGACTATGAGGACTCTAGTGTGAAGGATACCGGAAAGGATCGTCGGGGACGAGGAATGGAAGTATCTGGATCCGACTTGATGTAACTAAGTAGAAGACTTGCATTTGGCTAGGTTTTACCCGACATGCGCCGCATACTTATACCAAATGGTTGTGAGAGAGTGTGTTGACTTAACCCCCTGCCATGGTTTGTCCTGAGGGATGAATGACCCATTACCAATCGGCTGCTCAAGACCGGTGAAATGATCCGTGAGAGAATCCAAGATATCTCAAATGGTTGAGGATGTGAGTGGACCTTCCTAAAGAAGTACGGTGCTATGACTTAAATCATGTCTGCCAATAGAGACCAGCATACATAGAGTTAGATTCATTCATTCATTGCTTGTCTCATATCATATTGCATTTATGAGTGTTCGGAATCCCGCCATTTATGTTATTATGGATTTTAATCGCCTTACTTGAGTTTCTTTGAAACTCATTCCTTTGTTGTACAATGTTTGTTAGACTATCCTGCAGTACCGAGTGTTATGACGGTCCCTATGAAGAAGCGCAAGGCGAAGAGGCATATCTCCAGGAAGGTGATTGCAGTTACCACAATTACTCTGAAGATCCCGCGAGTGGTTATGCTCTGTACGATGCTTAGTCCGACCATTGAGTGGAAGCGTCCTTGTGCTATTTATGAGATTTACACTTATAAGGATGTTGTCTATAAAGTGGAGAACAATTTAGTTACCCAATGTACTTGCTACTGGGATTAGATTTTGTCTAGTTTATTCTTTTAGAGCTACTTTTCCGCTGGTTGTAAAGTGGGATTTTTGCCTCACTTTACTTATCTCGTTTGACACTCGATTATATCTATTATTCCGATTCATTTATGATTCATTCTTTCTTTATTGGATTTATGGTTTATCTTCCGCACTTTTATTATGATTGTTCATGATTATGTTATTGTTTATGTGGGAGGTTGATCACTCGATACCTGATCTTCGGGCTGTGGATCACACTCTCGGGTATGCCGGATAGGGTACCGGCCGGGAGGGCGTGACGAGATTGGTATCGAGCCCAAGGTTCGAGGAGATCCTAACTACAAAAGACAATAACTGAACATTCCCGAGTCATTGATCTAAAATGACTCTTCTACTCTTAGAAGTGAATAATAGAACACTGAATTAGAAACTTGACCCTTGAGGCATAACGAACATTTCCGAATAACATACCATAATTATACTTGAACAAATGTCACTAATGCAAGGAAAAGAAAGGTGCATAATATACAATAATTAAAGGGAAACAAAATGAACTTCATTAATTTCAAAAGTTTTTACAACGATTACATCCGAAATGCATAAATGGAAATCCTAAGGTACGGTCTATCTAGGTGATCTTCTCCGATCTCTCGTATGCTCCGAACTCCTCCTCTAGCCGAGTCACCCGATGCTCTATCCTATCCCGTCGTGACTCCATCCTCTCGTACATCTGCTCCTCTGTCCGACCTCCATTCTCTCTAGCATGGAAGTCATCGATCTCATCTGTGCTCCAAGATCCGAAGTCTCCGGAACTGCATGTGAAGGGCCACCCGCCTCGAAGTGTGATGAAGGAAACTCGTGATGCACGAGGCTCAGCCTCGTGCATATCTCGCATCATCTCCGGCCCGATCATCACTATCGGGACCGATATCCTCTCCTCCATCCTCCGACCCCCGATCCTCATCCTCCGATTCATCATCATCCTCACCCTCCGGACCAGGGGATCTCTCCGATCGTCGTAGTCTCATCCGACGAATGGTCCGAGTCCCAATAGAGTATCCCCGTGGAACCAGTGTCCACCGGTGTATCCTCGAAACTCACCCCGAAATGCCCGAAGATCGAGTCGGTAGCCTCCCATAGCAAAGGTTCCGCATGCTAGGCCGCAGAACTAAGTCCAACGCATGACCTGCTGAATGATGTAGGAGAGATTGATCTCGAAGCCCATGTAGATGCGGTAGATGACTAAGGCCTCCATCACCGTGACCCGATGGTGATGTCCGGCTTTCGGCATAATGTTTCGGCCGACTATGCGACCGATAATCCGTGCAGAATCCGTCATCCGTCCGCTGGTCCACGGAGTGAAGCATCGACGGTTATCCCATAGCGTAGAGCATATCTCGCGTAGCTCGTACGGCATCGGATGGCTGTCCCGGATCTGCTCCTGCAGTATCCACACACACTGCTTGTGGATAGTAAGGAACCCGCAAGATCTCAGCCGGTGTCCGGGTAGAGAAGCGAATCTGAGTCCGGAAGACCCCGCTCCCGAGGACAAGTCTAAGTGGATGTCCTTGGCCTCGAGCCTCCTCTGTGTAAGTAAGGTTGCTAAAGAACAACCTCACTAGTTCCGGGTATACCGGCAGATCCTCGGTGAAGAGATGAGTCCACTGCAATGTGTCGAACCTCTGCCGAATCCTAAAGGCTCTGAGCTGGCATAAGTGAAGTAGACGTCCCATCTCGATATTGCAGTAGGCTGAAGTAGGCCTCGTACAGGAACTCGGCCGCAGGTGTGTCAAACATGTCCGGTCTCCTAACCTCCCGTCTAGGCTCGAAGGAACCCGACCTCTGCCCCTAAGAGCACCTACAATGCAACCACGACCTCTACCTCGTCCTCGCCCTCCCCTCTCGCATAGTGGGTATCCGTGAAAGAGACAAGAGACAATTCCAGTTAGTGCTATCTTAAGATTTGAGCCAAAAAGGGTATTTTCGTAATTTTCGGAAAAATTTCAAATTTGGGGGAAATTTGATTTGAACATACTAGCATGTGCGCAATACTTGGAATTTCATGTCTATGAAGTTTGTTTGATGAAAATCGATCGAAAACTTGGATTAAAGCGAAAATTCAGCAAGAAGGAAATTTGGGGATTTTGCGATTTAGGTCAAAATTGGATTTTTGAAAAGTTGAAATTGGTTAAATCAAATTGTATGGACCTATCTTTAATGTCATCTTGAGCATGTAGCATTTGATCTCGTGCGAAAATTTCAAGCGGTTTGAGAGAAAACGGAATTTTTCTAAAGATATCGATTTCGGTATAAAACTTTGCGAGATGAACACCATTATGTTAAAACTTGTTGTCTATGCATGGCATTGTGTTTAAAACCTAGGGAATATGTTTCTAAGCATTCCTAAGCATGATTTCTAGCATTGGATACAAGTAAAGCATGGTTTTATTGAAATGCAAGCATGAGAAGATGAAAATGGAAGAAAGAATGAGAGACTTACCTTGTTTGTGAAGATGGTGTGTTGTGGTGTTGTTGTTGAAGCACCAAATCACCTCAAGAACACTTGTGAGAACTCTTGGAGACTTTCCCTAGGGCTCTCTCACCTTTGGAAGAAGTTAGAATGAGGTTGGAATGTGAAAGTGAGGCTTATAATGCGAATTTTCGCATTCTGTCTGCATTGGTTGACTCACTGGTCGACTGGGTCAGTCGACCAATCACTCGACCAATGGTCACAGAGACCTCAATTGCTGTTGAATTTTTGGAAAATGTGATTTTTGCCTTATGGAATATTGTTTGATGACTATATGGATATATTTGAGCATGATTTAAGTTTGCAAATCATTTGGACTTGTGGTTTATGTTGAATCTTCGAAATTCGGTATTTTGATGTTCTCGGTTTTGCGTAATGGTTACTCGAGAAGTGGGCGTGGTGAATCCAGTGGTCATGGAGGTGGTGAAATACCTCGGGGAGGTGGTGAAGTACCTCATGGAGGTGGTGAGATACCAAATGTTGATCGGGGTACTCATGAGATACCCGGTGCCCCGAATGTTGGAAGTTTTCGAGATATTGCCAATATTATGGGCAATATGATGCAGCAGCAAGCAGCTCAATTCAACCAGATGTTGGTGGGTTTCGTGACTTTGCATAATGAGACCCGGGCTGGTGCTAATGTGAATCCTCATGCCGCAGTCCTGAATGCGGGAGGTTTAGCTGGAACTCCTCATACTCACTTTGATGGAGAGTTTTTCGAAAGATGCAAGTACCCACTTTCACCTGGAGTTACCAAGGACCCCTTGTTTCCTAACAAGTGGCTTCGTGAGTTGGAGAAGGCTTTCCGACATCTGCAATGCTCGGAAGCTCGAAGAAGATTTTGTTTGCTTTGAACGAAGTTGCAACAAGAAGCTGATGCATGGTGGATCTCCACTCGTCCTGTTTCGGAAGGTTTGCATGCGGGGAGTTGTAACTTGGGAGTTATTCAAAGAGGCTTTTTGTATGAACTACTTTCCCGAGGCGGTGAAGGATGCGAAGGAAGCCGAGTTCATGATTCCGACTCAAGGAACTCGTCCGTGTTGGAGTACCAACGAAGTTCGAGGAGCTTCATTTCTTTGCTCCAGATTCTCCCGAAGGATGACCTCACGAAAGCAAAGAAGTTCTTCAAAGGACTGCGCCCTGCCATTAAAGCTTACCTCACGAGTCCGGCCTATAGTGAGCTATGCTCAAGTGGTGCAGAACTCGAAGAAGTTGGAAGAAACAAAGAAGGAAAGTGCTCGTGTGCAAAAGCCTTGGCAGTCAAGGAATTCTGGTTTGGTGGATCGTAATGACCGTCGTTTTGTGAGACCTACACCCTACCCCACTCCTACCTTTCGGGCTAAGAGTGTAGGTCGAGAACACGGGTTTTCAGCAGCCCGGCCAGTTTAGACAGTATGGCGGAAATCGACCACCAGCAAGTGCAAGTGCAAGTGCAAGTGCAAGGCCTTTTGTTCGAAGCCCTCTGTTGCAGCCCACCCCTGTTGGATCCAAAGCAATCCTGTTTGCTTCTACCTTGCAAGCAAGCTGGTCATTTTGCTCGTGCTGTCCGAAGCGGCCTGCCCAGCAGCCTGCCCCCAAGTGGTGAAGAGTGCTCCTGCTCCTCCCTCCGGTAGAGTTTTCAGTATTTCCAAGGTCTTGAGCGGGATCCAAGCCATGAAGTGATTACGGGTACATTGTTAGTCGCTTCTATTTCCGCATTTGTCTTATTTGATACGGGTGCATCTCATTCGTTCATGTCATCTCGCATTCATCAAGAAGACTAACCTAATCCCCGAGAAGTTGTCTAGTTGTTTATTGATTAGTACACCTACTGGTCCTGTTGTGAAACTAGATAAGGGGTTATCTAAATGTCCTGTGTTGATTGGTGAGAGGAACTTGGAAGCCAAATTTGTGATTCTTGACATGAAGGACTTCGATGTTATTTTGGGAATTGATTGGTTGACAGCCCACAAAGCTGTGTTCCTTTGTTCCTCAAAGAAGATTCGGTTCCATATTTGTGGAAGTCCGGTCTTTGAATTTCGGGGTGAAAAGAGAAGGGTTTGTAAGAAGGTGTCTTTCTGACCGATGCAAGTCTATGCCCTAGTGGATGATGCTTCATCCGAAGGCAAGGGTATAGTGGAGAAAAGAGTCGATGAAGTCGAGTTGTCTGCGACTTTATTGATGTCTTCCCCGATGATCTATCGGGAGTGCCTCCGGACAGGGATGTCGAATTTTCTATTGATCTCGTCCCTGGTGCCGCTCCGGTATCTAAAGCTCCGTACAGGATGGCTCCTACTAAGTTGAAAGAGTTGCAAAATCAGTTGAATGAGCTCATTGATAGAGGTTTCGTACAGCCTAGTGTGTCACCTTGGGGAGCTCCGGTCTTGTTCGTCAAGAAGAAAGATGGTAGTATGCGCTTGTGCATCGACTACCGTGAGTTGAATAAGTTGACTATCAAGAATAGATATCCGCTGCCCGGAATTGATGATCTCTTCGATCGGTTGAAGGGTGCAGTTGTGTTCTCAAAGATTGACTTAAGGTCCGGATATCACCAATTGAAAGTGAAGTCTAGTGATATCTTCAAGACAGCTTTCCGAACGCGGTATGGTCACTACGAGTTTAGAGTCATGCCCTTCGGATTGACCAATGCTCCTGCGGTGTTCATGGACCTCATGAACCGAGTATTTCATGATGTGCTTGATAAGTTTGTGATTGTTTTCATTGATGACATCTTGATCTATTCGAAGAGCGAAGAAGAGCATGCAAGTCATCTAAGTTTCACTTTGCAAAGGTTGCGAGAAAAGAAGTTGTTCGCTAAGTTTAGCAAGTGTGATTTCCGGCTTAAGAGAGTGGTATTCCTTGGTCATGTAGTTTCAGCCGAAGGTATTCGGTGTCGATCCCGAAAAGGTCCAAGCTGTGGCTGATTGGGAACGACCGAAGTCAGTAAAGGAAATAAGAAGTTTCCTTGGATTGGCGGGTTACTACCGAAGGTTTATTGAGAACTTTTCTCGGTTGGCTGCTCCTATGACTAAGTTGACCAGGAAAGAAGAAAAGTTTGTTTGGTCTGACGCCTGTGAGAAGAATTTCCAAGAGATGAAAGATAGATTGACAAGTGCCCCGGTTTTGACTATACCCGATAGTTCCGGTGGTATGACAGTTTATACCGATGCGTCAAAGATTGGTTTGGGTTGTGTACTGATGCAACATGGCAAGGTCGTAGCCTATGCTTCTCGGCAATTGAAGGATTATGAGCGGAATTACCCCACTCATGATCTAGAACTTGCCGCCGTTGTCTTTGCTTTGAAGATTTGGAGACATTACCTTTACGGTGAGAAGATTGCCATTTTCACGGATCATAAGAGTTTGAAATACTTCTTTACCCAAAAGGAGTTGAACATGAGGCAAAGGAGATGGTTGGAACTAGTCTCCGATTATGATTGTGATATTCAAGTATCATCCTGGGAAAGCAAATGTTGTTGCTTGATGCTCTTAGTAGGAAGAACCAGAAGAAGACTTTGGATTTGAATGCTTTGAGTTTACCATTGTGGTCTTCTATTGAGAGTTTTGATTTGGAAATCGTCCCCGAGAATTCCGATTTTATTCTTTACGCCATGACGGCAAGATCTGGTCTTAGAGATAAGATTGTTGCTCTGCAGAGTTCGATCAAGAGTTTTTGATCAAAGTTGAGAAGATTTCTTCGAATCTGAGTCGGACCCCGACTTTGGTATATCCATGGATGGTGCTTTGTTGTTTAGAGGAAGACCTGTGTGTGCCTGCAAATGAAGAAGTTAGGAAAGAAATATTGAAGGAAGCACACCGGTCGGTCTTTACTATACACCCGGGAAGCACCAAGATGTACAAGGATTTGAAGGAACATTTTTGGTGGATTGGTCTAAAGGCGGATGTTGATGATTTTGTTGCCAAGTGTGAGACTTGCCAACGTGTGAAAGCCGTTCGACAACCTCCATCTGGATTACTTCAGCCTCTTCCTATTCCTAGTTGGAAGTGGGAGGATATCTCCATGGACTTTGTGACTAGCTTGCCTCGGACAAGTAAAGGCAATGACACTTGTGTGGGTGATTGTTGATAGGTTGACCAAATCAGCCCATTTCATTCCTATGAAGATCACTCATACTCTGGATAAGCTAACAAGGCTTTATGTGGATAATGTGGTTCGTCTGCATGGTGTGCCTTTGAGTATTGTTTCGGATCGTGATCCTAGGTTCACCTCAAGGTTTTGGAATAGTTTGCAGAAGGCCTTGGGAACCCAATTGAACTTGAGTACAGCTCATCATCCACGGTCGATGGACAATCCGAGCGGACAATTCGGACATTGGAAGACATGCTCGGATCTTGTGTGGTGGATATGGGTGGTAATTGGGATGAACACCTAGCTTTGGTTGAGTTTGCCTATAACAACGGTTATCAAGCAACAATAGGCATGGCTCCATTCAAGGCTTTGTATGGCGGTACTTGTAGGACACCTTTGTCTTGGGATCGAGACAGGTGAAAGAAAAGTCTTAGGTCCTCGAAATGATTGAAGCTAGGAGTGCTATGGTAGATATGATAAGAGAAAGGATTAAGGCTTGTCCGGTCAAGACAGCAAATCTTATGCTGATAAGAGAAGGACCGTTTTGGAATTTCAAGTTGGAGAGAAAGTCTTTCTGAAGGTTTCACCAATGAAGGGTGTGATGAGATTCAATGTTAAGGGAAAGCTTAGCCCTCGTTACATTGGACCTTTCGAGATTTTGGAAAAGGTTGGACCTATTGCGTATCAATTAGCATTACCTCCGCCTCTTGCTGGTGTTCACAATGTGTTTCATATTTCGATGCTCCGAAAATACATAGAGAATCCGGAACACATTTTGCAGCAAGCACCTGAAGAACTTAGTGCTGATTTGACCTATGATGAAGAACCGGCCGAAATCTTGGATAGGAAGGACAAGCAGCTGCGGAATCGCACCATCCCTTTGGTGAAGATTCGGTGGAAGAACCATACCCCTGAAGAAGCTTCTTGGGAGAAGGAAGAAGATATGAAGGAGAAGTTTCCTTACCTCTTTGGAAGCACAGGTACGCTTTCAATTTCAGGGACGAAATTTCTTTAAGGGGGGGAGAATGTAAAACCCAGCCCTAACCTTGACCCGGGAACCTTGTTATTTGTAGGTCCAGTGACCCGAAGTAAAGTAAGAAGTCAGCTTTGGGCCATCCCAGTAGAGGATTTGGTGTCCGGGCTTTGAATCCATGAAAGTTGATGATGAAGTTCTATTTATGGAAACTGAATCCCGATGAAGATCTGATTAGTTGATGGACTTGGAGTGCTCTCTATCTTGGTTTGAAGGCATTTCTACCTATTAGGTAAGTCACTTGACTTGTGTGCAAAACCCCTTTAGGATTGGATTTGATCTGGGCCTTCAATTCCCTGTTTTGGTCTTCTTTGTCGGCATTGGTCGATTGATTGGTCGATGGGGGCGATCGACCAATCCACTCGACCAATGAGTGATGTCTTTGGCAATTAGGTTGTTCTTGCTCTATTTAAGTCCAATCTTGAGTCCACTTCGTATTTGCTGCCTCCAAACTCTCTGGAACGAACCAAAGACCTCTGCAAGTCATCTCCCTTGCATCCTTGGTGTTTTATTGACGGATCTTCGTCGAAACTCTTCTTTTTGCATCAAAAGGTATGTCTACTCTCTTTTCTTCTCCTCCATCTTTGTTTTTCTTTCCTTTCTGAGATGAGACAGTAGAAGAGATGCTGCATTCTCTGTTGCAAACATCTCTAAACATGTTCTCATGATCATCCTAAGGATTTGAGGCTAGAACAATGATCTTAACCATGATCATTGCAAGCTTTTGAAGGAATCATGATCAAACCATGATCTAATCTTGTTAAACATCTGATTTGAATTCTGATCTCTTTGGATTTTCTATGATTGATCATGTTAGTAGTTAATTCTTGTGTTTTCCTTCCATGATCCATAATCTATCAATTTCTAGTTGTTCTCTTCTACCATACTATGTGTTCTTCATGAAGCATGATAGTTACATATATGGTAGGTTTTATTTCCTTATTTAGATTTATGCTTCTAAGCCTTGTTCCTTGAAGATCTAAGTATGTTTTCATGATACCATTACCTGAAGCAATGATCCATCCTCCTATTGTTCTTGTCTTTGATTTCTATTTCGAATTCATCAAGATCCATGGTTGATCTAATTATGGTAACTTTTTGTTTCCTAATTTGGATCTTGATATCTTGATTTGATTGGTGTTTTGAGGTCCCCTATATGTTAGAATACTGCTGATGTAGTTTACCCCTTGATTAGTACCCTTTTGAACCACCAAATTCGGATTTCATATCTTAAAACTCTGTTTTTTTTAGGCTACTGTCTGCATTGGTCGATCGATTGGTCGATGGACCCATCGACCAATCCACACGACCAATGAGTACAGCAACTCCAGAATTGGTCTGTGTTGGATGTTTTGGTATCTCTTCTGTTAGGGATCTTTCCTAATATGTTGTATATACTTGTTTAGGACCTTCTTCTCAAGTTTGCCAAGATCTTACTTGATTTCTTAGGATTCCTTTGCGAGTTATAAAAGGTAAGGATGGTTATTTCCTTAATTACATAGATAGCATGAATCTAGATTCTATATTTGAATATCATAGATATGATTCCTAAATTAGATTCTTACAATGATCTACTACTGTTGCATAACTTTGATTACAGTAGCATTACTTATTCATATTGAATTGACTCATGTATGATTTACTTACCAATTATATACAAGTGATTGTAATTATTGATTTCTTTCCATATATGAGGTTACCATATATGTGATGATATGAATTGATGCATGTGTATGCTTAAGTATGGTTTGGAAAGGAGAGGTGTCCTTTTGACACTTCTGTCCTTGGACTACTACGGGAATATTATGGGATGTTTCCGGAGATGCCCTCTGGACACCTTCCTAAACTGTTGGATGACATATCTAGGATTGTCTAGTAGTGTTTGGCTAGGATGTTCTGTTATGTCAGACCCTAATCGGAGGGGTATTGAGACCGAACGACCCGTGGTAGCAATGGGGATTCATGGGGGCTCAAGACCGGTAACCAACCCGTGAGAGGACAGGAATCACATTGTGGGGGCCATTTATTGGTAGGGTTGCATATGGTTAGACTTGGGCTCACGGGCGCTTAAGACCGGTAACCAACCCGTGAGAGGACGTGAGAGCTTCCCGTTTACCATATGTGGATGATCAATAGGGTTGATGAGTCCGTAGTCGGGGACTATGAGGACTCTAGTGTGAAGGATACCGGAAAGGATCGTCGGGGACGAGGAATGGAAGTATCTGGATCGACTTGATGTAACTAAGTAGAAGACTTGCATTTGGCTAGGTTTTACCCCGACATGCGCCAGACTTATACCAAATGGTTGTGAGAGAGTGTGTTGACTTAACCCCTTGCCATGGTTTGTCCTGAGGGATGAAGGACCCATTACCAATCGGCTGCTCAAGACCGGTGAAATGATCCGTGAGAGAATCCAAGATATCTCAAATGGTTGAGGATGTGAGTGGACCTTCCTAAAGAAGTACGGTGCTATGACTTAAAGCATGTCTGCCAATAGAGACCAGCATACATAGAGTTATATTCATTCATTCATTGCTTGTCTCATATCATATTGCATTTATGAGTGTTCGGAATCCTGCCATTTATGTTATTATGGATTTTAATCGCCTTACTTGAGTTTCTTTGAAACTCATTCCTTTGTTGTACAATGTTTGTTAGACTATCCTGCAGTACCGAGTGTTATGACGGTCCCTATGAAGAAGCGCAAGGCGAAGAGGCATATCTCCGGGGAAGGTGATTGCGGTTACCACAATTACTCTGAAGATCCCGCGAGTGGTTATGCTCCGTACGATGCTTAGTCCGACCATTGAGTGGAAGCGTCCTTGTGCTATTTATGAGATTTACACTTATAAGGATGTTGTCTATAAAGTGGAGAACAATTTAGTTACCCAATGTACTTGCTACTGGGATTAGATTTTGTCTTGTTTATTCTTTTAGAGCTACTTTTCCGCTGGTTGTAAAGTGGGATTTTTGCCTCACTTTACTTATCTGTTTGACACTCTGATTATATCTATTATTCTGATTCATTTATGATTCATTCTTTCTTTATTGGATTTATGGTTTATCTTCCGCACTTTTATTATGATTGTTCATGATTATGTTATTGTTTATGTGGGAGGTTGATCACTCGATACCTGATCTTCGGGCTGTGGATCACACTCTCGGGTATGCCAGATAGGGTACCGGCTGGGAGGGCGTGACATAGAGCCTGCTTCTCAATCTGCGAATATCTCGTCTCCGCATCCAGCAACACGTGGCTTACATAGTAAATCGGCCACTGTTTCTTATCTTTCTCCCGAACAAGTACTGCACTGACCGCGGAAAGGGATGTCGCTAAATATAGCTGTAATATTTCCCCCTTCTCTGGCCTGGACAGGATCGGTGGTTGTCCAAGTGCATCTTTTAATTCCTCAAAAGCTTTCGGCACTCTTCGATCCACTTTGCTTCCTTACTGCCCTTCGGGTCTTTAAGTGCCTTGAAGAAAGGCAAACATTTTTCTCCGGACTTGGAGATAAATCGATTTAAGGCGACAACTCTCCTGTCAAACATTGTACATCCCGAACGGTTTTGGGAGCCTCCATATCAATCGAGCTTGTATTTTGGCGGGATTTGCCTCAATTCCCCTCTGTGATACCATGAAACCCAAGAATTTGCCCTAGGAGACTCCAAAGGCACATTTTTCGGGGTTCAACTTCATTTGATGTTTCCTCGATCTTGAGAAAACCTCGATCAAATCTGCAATGTGATTTGCTTTTGTAAAGCTTTTCACCAGCATGTCGTCAACATATGCTTCAACGTTCTTTCCTATCAGCTCTTTGAAAATCTTGTTGACGGCCCTCTGATATGTTGCTCCTACATTTTTCAGGCCAAAAGGCATGACCTTGTAATAATAGCTTTCACGATCAGTCATAAAAGCCGTATATTTCTCATCTTCCCTATTCATAAGGATCCGATTATACCCCGAGTAGGCATCCATGAAGCTTAAAGTTTCATACCTGCGTGATAGCATCTATCAAGAGGTCAATCCGAGGCAACGGGTAACAATCTTTTGGGCAAGCTTTGTTTAGATCCGTGTAATCTGTACACATCCTCCACTTCCCATTCGCCTTTTTCACCATCACCACGTTGGCCAACCAAGTTGGGCACTCGATTGGTTCTATGAAACCAGAATTCTTAAGTTTTTCAACTTCATTCCGAACGGCTTCATACTTTTCAATAGAGAAATTTCTCCTTTTTTGTATCACTGGTTTCGCCTTAGGGTCTATCCAGAGTTTGTGCTCTGCAATGGCCCGATCGATCCCGAGCATGTCCTCGATGAGACCACGCGAATACATCTTTATTCTGTTGAAGAAATAAATTCAATTCATCTTTAAACTCTTCCAAATTTGTTCGGACCCGACATAAGTATTCTTTTTCGCATCCTCGGTACACAGCTGGATTTGCTCTAGTTTCTCCACTGGTTCGGGCCTTTGCATCTCTGTCTCTTCCCAATCATCTCGAACTTCTATGGGGAGGGCAGTAACCTTCTTCGGACCCTCCTTGTCTTTTAAATAGGCAACATAACACTGCCGAGAGATCTTACTGTCGGAGGAGACTTGACCGATTCCCATATCGGTCGGGAATTTTATCTTCAGTGCTTTGTCGAAACAATAGCACCTATCTTGGATAAAGATGGTCGCCCAAGAATCATATTATAGGCTGGTAGTTCTCGAACCACCAGAAAGTTGATTCGGACAGTTGTTTCTTTGGGAAAACTTCCAATGGAAAGATCCAACTGAACCGATCCTTCCGCCACTGCAGATGACCCTGCAAAACCATATAGGTGTGTTGATGAAGGTTTCATCAAATCTTGATCCACCTTCAATTTTTGATACACTTCGTAAGAAATTAGGTCAGCTGCAGACCCTGTATCAATCAATACTCTATGCACTTCCCGCCGTGCAATCTCTACCTTGATGACTATAGCATCATCGTGAGGTAAACAAACATCTCTCTCTTCTTCTTCGCTAAAGGTGATAGAATCTTCACCATTCAGCTTCTTCCGCTTCTGCGCCTCTCCGGCTCCAACAAATTTGGATTTGGTTTTTAAACTCCGGAATGATTCAGGCTCTGGACCCCCGAAGATGGTAAGGATCGGTGACCGAGTAGCAGCTTCAATCACTTCCTTGCCTTTTTTGGACTTCGGGGCCTCCCTTGATCGTTCCGAACGGACCGAACGATTCCTTTTAGGGGCAGCCGCACGTGGCCCGCGTGGCTCCTCCCTTCTTCCGCTAACAAAAGCTGGACGGATGTCCCCGAGATATCAATCTCTCAATATACGCCTTCGGATGACGACGAGTCATTAGTGTAATGACCATAATCCTTGTGGAATCGGCAATACTTTTCCCGATCCTGCTGCTCTCCGGTTTCAAAAGAATTTTAGGCGGCCACTTCAAAATATTTTTTCTTTTGAGGATATTCGGAATATCGGCCCGAGGAGCATTCAATGGAGTGTACTCACTTCTGCGGGGGATCTTTGGCGCCAAGGTTGGGATCTTCCAACCCGATCACGAACATTCTTCTTTGGCTTCACGCTTCGTCAGGGAGCCTTTTGTTCCTTATTGGAGACTTTATTATCTCCTTGGCGCGCATCTAGAATCTCCATGACTTCATCCCACTTCGGCATCTCTGTACCAACTCGGCATAAGTCGTGGGTATATCATGTAGTAATAATTCCAGGAGTTTCCGATTTGTGAGTCCTGTGAATAGAGTGGTTCGGCTACTGTTCATCCAAGTTTTCTATTTCCATCGTCACTTTGTTGAATCTTTTCGAAACTCTCCGATGGATTCGTTCTTTCCCTTGTTTGACGATAAACAAGGTTTCTTCCGTTTTCTTGACCTGTATCCCACTCTGGAATCGCCCTTTGAATTGGCGTGCCAATTCGTCAAAGTTTACGATCCTTCCCGAGGGAAGGTTAGAAAACCACTTTTGTGCCGCTCCGATTAGAGATGATCCAAAAACCACCGCATAAAATTTCATCGAAATTACACGAAAGCGCCATGGTCTGTTGGTAATAGCCAATGTGAGCTGTTGGATCTCCGGAACCATCGAATGTTGAGAAGGTAGGCAAACGGAAGTTATGGGGAAACCGATATCCCGCGATTGGCTCAGCAAAAGGAGTCTTCCGAATGACTGAGTAAATATCCTCAATTATTCTTCCCTTAGCCAATTGCCCTAACTTCTCATTGATGTTGGCCAATTCTTGACCAATCTGGGTCGGGTGATCTTCGGCAATACGATCACGACCTCGATTAACACGATCATCACGTGCTACTCGATCATCACGAACAACCCGTCCTTCACGAACGTTTCTCTCGTCACGAACTGCTCGATCATCACGAACGGTTCTTCGACGATGGGTGAGTGAGTTCTTACCCCAGAATCCAACCTTGTATTTGAATCGGTTATACTCTCTTGCGGTCTATCGAACTGATCGCCTCGCCTTAGTTGATCATCAATCCTCCGAAGTCCTCGATCTCCTTCACGAAAATTCTGATCAACATTCCGGTCTTCAGCCATTCTTTGGTCACGTGGCAATGCACGTCTCCCCGAATCGTGTTGATCAGGTTCTTGTGGTAAAACCACTCGTCTGGTGAGCAAGCGGAGTGCTTGGCTCACCTCCAAGAGTTGAATCTTTACCTGATCCAATTGATCTTGGATTGTATCAGGAGGATTACGTCCTCCCTGGCCCTTATCCACTTCGATAGGATTTTGGCTTTCCTGGGAATATCTGGATTATTCACCCCGTGTATCCGAACACCGGAATTGCGTTGTGCAGCGGCTGCTGATCTAGTCACCATGGCTTTTTCAAGTCTTTCCCACAGACGGCGCCAAATGATGCGTCCAAAATCTGCTTAGCCCTTGGATCTCCACGTAGTGTCCTGCAAAACAAAAGCGTCAGATGTGGCCCGACCGCTGGGGTCGGGAGTCCACCTACGAAGGCTAAGTCGGTTGATGAACTTAATCACAAACGGCTCTGCTAGAAGCACGAGCTAATGAATGAAGAAACGGGAAAGGTGATCTAGATAGCAGGACGCTGATAGTTGAGGTCTATTAGTATGCATCTGAACCTGAGTCTTAGATAATATTTTCCTTGATCGATTGATCCGTCCCTCACCTTGTATAGTAGTGAGGTTTATATAGAGTGTACCTTCGAATCTCCTTCGTTGGATGCACTCGAGCCTTCTTCGGGTAGTCGTTGGATCTTATCAATAAGATCCGTTGAGCGATAGACTTCTACTAGTTTGGGCTAGTAGAGGACTCCTGAGATAACCGTTAGGTTATGCGATAGTTATCCCTTTGATGATGATAATTATCCGCAGCCGTCAGTTTGAGTCTGCTGTCATCAGGGTGATTACCCTAATCCATAAGTAAGATTAGGGCACGCTTGCAGCAGAATAATCTTTCTTCTTCAGCAAGCCTTCCTCTGAATCCGGTTCGCTCGGGAGCGATTCGGTTTTCTCCGTCTCGACCGGGGTCGAGGGTCGGACCAGGTATGAACCCGGTCTGATCATAAACTCTCCATATCACCAAGATATCATGCATTGATTGCACGTCAAATCAATGGATAACATGAGCGGATATTCTGAATAATATCTGAAGCTAGGTGTGTTGCAGCTTGAGCTTCTCCAAGAAGATATAGGGCTTGGCTTCTCCAGCAAGTTAAGCATTATATTCAATATGGACTCTTTATTGGGCATATGCCAATCTAAGGGAGCAGGAGAATCTTCTCCAAGAGGAGATCATGGATCCTAAATACAAAGGTAAAAAATGAAAGAAAAAACGCATATTAGGTGAGAAAACAATAGCATTTACTCTCCTATAATAACTCTTAGCATTGAATGGTCTTTGAGTTCTAACTCCTCACTACAAGGTTTTGTGTTATCTGGAATCTAACTAAATCGTCTGAGCTGGCTTTCCGTCCACAAAGGCGGCACACTCTTATGGTTCACTTCATGTGCAGGCATCTGGTTTAAGATTACCTCAGGTTGTCTTTGAACCACTCTGGTCCAGTGCAGATGCAAGAGCTACATTTGGCGTTGTTTGTGGGAAAGACAATCATTTTTCCTTTGTATTTTACCTAACAAGAGTAGAGATGGCTGGAGACAATTCTGATAATAATGGTTCCACGTCTCAGGGACATCCGCATGGAAGGAAGAAGGCAAATGCTCGAAAAGAGGGAACGTCAAAGGATACCTCTAACTGGCCTTCACGTGAGCTGCAACTTCAACTTCCCGAACAATGAACCACCATAAATATGGAACTTCCCTTCCAGCATATGATCCCATGCAAGCACAAACTCTTCAAATGAAGATTATGGAGATGATGATGACTTCCAAACCATGGTAAATCAATGTAGCCAGCTCATGCCACTTACAGGTCCAACTATGATCTTGCCTTTGAAACAATGGTTCCCTCCCCCGTCTCTCCTCTGGATAGGGCCTAGGGAGAAAGAGCAGCTTTGCTCCCCACTAATTCGACTAAGTGCAAATTGGATGATAGCAAAAAGGATCCGCATGGAGGAGCTCATCGTTTAGTTTTTGACAAACTGGGTACGCATTATGATAGACACTCTTTTCTTGTAGCCATTGTTGAGGGAATTCCACTCCCTAAGGCTAGGAAGGCTCCCAAAGAACATTCTGCCGAATCCAGTGCATCTATGGAAGATCTCCCCTAGTAGTACAGGATGATCAACTATACAAACAAATCAAAGACATGAACGAACGTCTTCATCAACTAGACAAGAAAGTTCCAGACAAGGTGCAGTTAGTGCTCAACCAAGATCACTTTATTCCAGTAATCATGGCAACACCACTACCTATGGGTTTTCATGCTCCTACCTTCATAGTTTATGATGGAACCACAGATCCAAGGGTTCACATTAGTCATTTAACTTCCATCATGACAATGTGTGGAGGAGTAGATGTCATCAAGTGCAGATGCTTCCTGCTTCCTTGACAGGTCCAGCTACTACCTAGTTTTCTCTCCTGCGCAAACACTCCATCAGTACTTTCCAAGAGTTAGGTTATGCCTTCGCAGCTAGCTTCAAAAGTGGGATTGAGAAATACAAAACATAAGACAATCTTCCAGCACTGAAGCAAGGACGTACAAAATTAATTCGAGGGTTCATCACTCGATTCAACAACATCTCCATCCTCTTTAAAGACCTGGATGATAAAGTGGCTTACACCGCTTTCAAAAGGGCGACTTCCAAAGTGGAAAGGAACCCAAGACTCTGGCTAAAATTCTAGATCTTGGGTACGAGATGACTACGGTGGAAGAAGAACTCGAGGCAAATGGAAGTGATTACAAAGAAAGAGAGAAGCCCTTCAAGCATCCTGCATGTGAAGAGGCCTTTAAACAAAGACCTCCAAGAAGGGAGCAGAAGGGGAAGCAAGAATGGTGCAGAAGTGCATTGATGAGGAGGAGCAGGAGGCTTTCACTCCTCTTAACAGGTCATGATCTACTATTTTGGTGCAGATCCGAGACACAAGGTTGTTGAAAAAACCTAGAAAGATACATGCCAGGATAGAGAACAAACTGACATGTCCAAGTATTGCCTATCACCAAGATAAAGGGCATCATACCAATGATTGTTGGATGCTCAAGGTAGAGATCGAGAAGTTAATTGCCAGTGGACATCTGAATCAGTATGTTAGATCTAGTCGTTGGGAAGAAAGATCACCTCCCAAAAAATGTAGTAGATCTCCACCTAGGCATCATGATGAATCAAGGGGTAAGGCTCCAGATACTTCTCAAGACGAGGATCTTCCTAAGATTAATACTATCTTTGGCAACCCCACTCCTGAATCCTTTCATCAAGCAAAGAAGAATTTGTGTGTGGCAAGCACCGTTGGGCCCTCCAAAAACACACGCTTTACTCACTGTGAGCCAATTACCTTCGAGGAAAAGGATTTGGTGGATGTGCATACCCTGCATGTTGACACCATAGTTATCAAGGTCAGACTAGCCAACCATATGGTTTGTAGAGTGTTGGTGGATATAGGATCATCTACTGATATAATATATTTGGATGCTTTCTATCACCTCAAAATTGATCAAGAGGCTCTGACTCCAAGTGCAACCCTTCTTTATGGGTTTGCGGTAAGTTCCACCATGGTGGAGGGGACTATCCAACTCCATCTAACAGTTGGAACAACCCCCCGACAAGTGACATTACCAACCATATTTATGGTTGTTTGTAATATCTCTACTTGCATCATTTTGGGGAGACCATCCCTCAGTGCACTAGGTATCATTGTCTCTCCAAGACATGTGATGATGAAGTTTCCTATAGAGGAAGGTGTTGGTATGTGCAAAACTGATCAGAGGCAATCTAGGAATTGCTACTTCAACTTCATCCGGAAACAAACCTCAATGCCGACAAGTGGCATGACATTGATGGTAGAAGTATGTGATGATAGAGATGAAAGCCAGATCCAGAGAGGAGAACTAGTGGAAAGCCTTAAGAAGATTCCACTAAGTACAACTAATCTAGAAAGAGGAACTTTGATAGGTTCAGAGCAAGGAGAAGACTTCAAGCAACACTTGGCAGCACTCTTAGCACAAAACGGTGATTTTTTTGCTTGGTCAGCTAAAGATATGCCAAGAATTGATCAAGTTATTGCTGAACACAAGTTGTGGATTACAAAGGGTAAATGCCAGTTATCCAAAGAAGAAGAAAATTTTTTCTTGAGAAAAATCAAGCCATCCAGACAGAAGTTGATAAATTAGAGAAATCTAGTTTTATATAGCCCATTGAATGCCCAACATGGTTGGCTAACGTGGTGATGGTCAAGAAAGCCAATGGGAAGTGGAGAATGTGTATTGATTGCACAAACCTAAACAAAGCATGCCCCAACGATTGTTATCATCTTCCTAGAATTAATCTGTTAATTGATGCCACAACTGGTCATGAGGTGTCAAGCTTCATGGATGCATATTCAAGCTACAATCACATTCTTAATCCAGCAAATGAGGTCCATAAAGCTTTTATGACAAGTAGAGAAAGTTACTATTATACGATCATGCCGTTTGGACTCAAGAATGCTAGAATCACATATCAACGAGGTGTAAATAAGATCTTTTTCCAATAGATTGGTCGCAATATGGAAGTATATGTTGATGGCATGTTGGTGAAGAGTGTGAAGCGACAAGACCATATTATTGACTTGTCAGAGGTCTTTGGGGTACTCAGAGCACAAAAGATGCACCTCAATCCTAAGAAGTGTGCCTTTGGGGTTTCCTCTGGGAAGCTCTTGCATTTCATGGTCTTTGAAAAAGGCATTGAGGCCAACCCACAAAAAAATTAGAGCCATTTTAGAGATGCAACCACCAAAGACCACAAAGGAGATAGTGCTTAACTGAAAGAATAGCAACTCTTAGCTGCTTCATTTTGCGCTCTGGAGATAAAAGCTTACCTTTCTTCACAGCTTTGAACTCAATCAATGCCACAAGGGGACTAGTCTAGACAGAAGAATGTCAAAAGGCTTTTGAGGACCTCAAATTGAAGCTAAGTACCACACCTTTGCTTACTTGTCCACTTCCTGGAATGGAATTTATTTTGTATTTAGCCACTTCACCTAATGTTGTAAGCTCAGTTTTAATTCAGGAAGAAAAGGACATCCAAAAGCCTGTTTATTATGTCTCTCATGTCTTGCTTGAGTTTGAAACTAGATATCCTAAAATTGAGAAACAGGCCCTCACTGTAATGGTGTCCATTAGAAAGCTCAAACCATACTTTCAAGCTCATCTGGTAACTGTCTTAACGAATGTGCCCCTAAAGAAGATCCTACATCGGCCAGATTTGGCAGGAAGAATGGTGTCTTGGGCAATTGAGTTAAGTGAACATCATGTTTATTTCAAGCCCAGAACAACCATCAAAGGCCAAGCTTTGGCAAATTTTGTAGTTAAATCTTCTTCTGGATGGAACTCATTTCAAGGGTTAGAGGCATCTCTAGAGACTTGGACACTCTTTGTGGATGGAGCTAGTAACACATATGGAAGTGGTGCTAGTTTGGTGTTGCACAGTCCAAGTGGTTTCACCATAAATTATACCCTTCATTTCACTTTTCTAGCAACAAATAATGTAGCAAAATATGAAACCCTAATAGCTGGTATGCAGTTAGCACAATCAGTATGTGTTAAGAGCATTTTAGTTTATAGTGATTCACAACTCATAGTGAATTGGGTTCTAAAAACTTATGAGGCCAAAGAAGGAAAAATGCCTCAGTATTTGGCTAAGGTCAAAGAGTTGAAGAGTTATTTCATCAACTTTGTAATCCACCAAATTCCTAAAGAAGATAATGCCAAGGCTGATATTCTGGCTAAGCTAGCTTCTATTGGATTTGAAGATATTGAATCCTCAATCTATCGAGAAGTACTTGAGGAATACAATATTGAAGAGATGGAACTTATGGATATAGATGAAGAGGAGCCATCTTGGATGGACCCCCTAATCTCTTACCTCCAACATGACTGCCTACCAGAAGATAAGGAGCAAGCTCGTACCATTAAATGGAGAGCAGCTAAATTTTCAATGCTAGAGGAAATCCTATACAAGCGTTCCATTGAGGGTCCTCTCCTGAAATGTGTTGGTCCATCAAGAGCCCAATATGCCTTAGCTGAGGTACTTTAGGGTATTTGTGCACACATGGGAGCCAAAGCCTTAGCTTTTAAAATACTCAGGCAAGGTATTTATTGGCCAACTATGCTTAAAGACGCTCAGAATTATGTGCGAAGCTTTGTGTCTTGCCAAATCCACTCTCCAATTCAAAGAATAGGACTCTGGAGGAATTTTTTATAGGGTAATCTCTGTTAACAACCCAAACCACGGAAGGTTCAGGAACTTTGTATTGGGATTTCCCCAACACTTTGTAATACCAAATTTCAGCATACCTGTAACTAGAATTCCTAGGGCTGAAAAAGCCCAAGGCATAAGTGTTTCCAGCTGAGACAAGGATTTGTCCATCAGTGATTAATTTGGTTGGTTTTAGGTAATTGGAAGGAGAAGTGGGGGTGGCATCGTAGATGCAGAACTGGAAGAGGAGGAATAAGCATAAGTGTATGAGAGGGAACATAGCACAATCTCCAGCAGCTAATGGATTCAGAGGGAACACAACACAATCTCCAAGAGCCAATGGATCAGCTCAACCTGAGAAATGATGTTTCCTTTCTTCTCATGCTCTGCTTTAAAACCCAGCAAGTATTAACAATAAAGCCAAGAGCTTTTGACAAAGTATGATCAAGATAATGGTGTATAAAGAGATATCTAAGTAGACTTGCTATTATTGCAAGGTTTTTCCATGTGGGTCTTGCTTGAGTGTTACGTAATTAATGCATAGCACCGTGCAAAGTACGGTTGAGATCCAAAGGAGGGTCAAGACGTCGATTTGACAGCTCGTTTCACACAAGTAAAAATAACTTTTGCGAAACCAACAGTTAAGATCAAAGTCTCGATCTTAGTTTCGACCTCTCGACTGTAGGCAGCACGATACTGTGCATTCATGTGTAGCACTCAAGCAATTTCCCTTCCTCGTAAGACAAGACATGGTAGTCTAATCATCTTCTTGCCTTATAGAATGGCGCATCTGGTAAATGCCTTACGATATGGAGTCTTAAGATGGGCGACAAGTCTCCAATGGTTGTTACTTTGATTCTTCCATACATATGGGTCCTCAAGATGATCAGTTTGCCTCATTAATTACCGTGACAGTACTAGCCGGTTATACCCCAATTCCGAATCCTGATCATCTCTCCGTCAGGGAAACACAGAGTGCTCCCCCATGGCTTCCTAACCACAAAAACCAGTGGGTCTCACTAGTGAAAAAGTTTTTTTTTTTTTTTTTTTTTTTCCAAAAAGTGTTTTTCACCGTGGGCCCCACTGGTTTTTGTGGTCAGGAAGCATCGGGGTCGCTGATCCGGACTCCCCCAATTCCTATGTCTTCTATGACACTCTGGCATGCATCTTTCTTTCAAAAGGTA
Source organism: Hakea prostrata (assembly GCF_041222555.1). Lineage (NCBI taxonomy): Eukaryota > Viridiplantae > Streptophyta > Magnoliopsida > Proteales > Proteaceae > Hakea > Hakea prostrata. Next base: position 15,894,231 of record NC_142606.1, read on the forward strand.
ACCCACAACAGAAAATGTGAAGCCCTCGCTGGGATTGGGTAGATATGCTGCTAAGCCCTGCAAACCAACCATCGACATAGAACCTCTCAACAATGAAACCAAATTTCTGTTGCGAAACGGTCTTCTGATCCAAACCTAGATTCATGCCCAGAAGACGTACTTTCATCTGGTGGTCGAAGCTTTGCCACTGGAGCTCATAATTTGCGCTGCCGCGCGCTCTGTAGAATCCAGGAGGATCCGATGAAAGAGGAACCAATAGCTTATTCATCAGTCTTGCTTGCTTCCTTATTTTGAAATTTCACTTGCTTTAACCCAGAAAAGAAAATGAGTTTCACTAGCAGAAGACCCAATGAAGAGAAACGAGTTGAGTTTATTACTTAAGGTTGTCGATCAGAATCTGTGCCGATAACCAGGAATCAATTTTGAATCAGTTTAATTAAGAACAATACACGGTTCAAGATTTTGGTTTTAAGTGATTTAATTGAATTGTAGTGAAACAGACCAAACCAAACCTGAACCATCTTTAACCCAATGATCATGTTTTATATATATATATGTACACCACCCTTTGTAGATGCATTTGCATGATAATGGATTATTAATATGTTCAAACAACCAACACACAATGCCAAAAAAAGAAGAATTAAAAAAAACTGCACCCTTTATCAATGTTCCATCACACTAATCAGATATAGGATGATACAGCTCAATGGGATTAGATTCAAATTTAACAAATTTTCTTTCTCCTTATTTATAGGATTTGAATTTGTCAAATCTAATCACCTTGAGCCATATCTGCCTATATATATCTAAAATTGCCATGGCCACACCCATGGATAGTGGAAATCTGTGTTGGTGATTACATAACATTGGAGAAGATCAAGCTGGGTTCATAGATGTCATGACAATGGATTACTAACATCTTCAAATAACCATCATACAATGCCAAAAAAAAACTCCTTTTATCGAGGTTCTATATCACTAACTATCACTCCATTTATAGAGGGAAGTGTATCTTGGTCATTGAGAGTTCTCTGCATCAGAAGAGGAGGTCGGCTAGGTACAGACATCTCGATTTCATTTTCCAACATGAAAATAACACTTGACATGGTTGGCCTATCTGATGGACTTTGTTGCACACATAACAACCCAATTTGGATACATCTTGAAACTTCATAGCCAAGGTAGGAGTCACCCATTGATGAATCAACTATCTCCAATGTATTACCTTCTTTCCACAACTCCCATACCTGAAAATTTTCAATGTGATTGTCTGAATATGAGGATTCTTGATTGAAAAGAACACCTTTTCATAACTAAAAATGTAAGCAAAAATATATACTTACATGTTCTATTAGATGCGTTGATGCATCATCATGAAAATATACGCAATTCCTTTTGCCACTTATTATCTCTATTAACAATACCCCGAAGCTAAAAACATCTGACTTTATTGAGAAAAGTCCTTGCATTGCATACTCTGGTGACATATAACCACTATATTGACAAAGCAACAATTAAAATAAAAAATAATTAAGTTCATGGAAGTAGTAAAATAATTTGTTTAATCATATGTACAATGTTACACTTAATGAAGGACCTTTGCCTTAAAAAGAAAGAAAGAAAGAAAAAAATCACAAGTTTTACATTCATCCCAAAAAAAAAACATAAAAATGATCAAGTTATATTTATGGGTAAATTCATATGTGAAGTCAATTGGTTTGGCAAATATGGAAGACATATGCTGAGCTAGAAAGTTGGTACAAGTCTACCTCAATCACATATAGAGAGATAGATGAACAAGTTATCTTCTTTTCTTTTTGTTTTTAGATTCTGCTTGGTAGTTTTAAGCAGTTTTGTCAGATCACATTAAGTTTCTCATATGTTGTGTGTGATTGCTTAATTTTCTTTTTTTTTCTTCTCTCTCATTTTTACAGGCATCCTCTAAAATAAGGCTTTTTGGAGAAGGGAAAGATCATCATTTACTTAGAGACACGAGAAAAATTGTGCATAATTTTTGAACTGGGCTACTCCCTCTCTTTCTTTGTGTTTTGAGAAGAAGGATTGGAAAACTTACTATGTCCCAACAACTTTTCTTGTATTTTCTTGTTCTTGATTTCCTCCAAAAATTCTTGCCATACCAAAATCTGAAATTTTGGGGTTCATCTCCTCGTCTAGTAATACATTGCAAGCTTTCAGATCTCTATGGATGATTCTCAACTTAGAGTCTTGATGAAGGTAAAGAACATCACGAGCAATTCCTACTATGATTTCAAATCGTTTAATCCAATCAAGCAATGCTTTCTTACTATCATCTGTTCAAAGCATTATCATGAATTAGACACTAATAATAATAATAATAATAATAATAATAATAATAATAATGATATTAATAATTGAAGAAGAGACACAATTTCCTAGCTAGTTAATAAGAGTGAAGCATACCAAAAATGAAAGAATCCAAGCTATTATTGGGCATGAACTCGTAGATTAAAATCTTCTCTTCTTCATGGACACAACAAGCAAGAAGGCTAACCAAATTTCTGTGCTGAAGTTTTGCAATCAATAGAACCTCATTTTTAAACTCTTCAATTCCTTGCCCTGAATTCCTGGATAGTCTTTTAACAGCTATCTGCTTCCCATTGGACAACCGACCCTGGAAATTGAGATTAAAACAAATTAATAAACCCTTGAACCAATACCAAGTTATAGTATTGCAGACCATGCTTGCAATCTATTAATTAAACTAAATAGTAACTGAAGAACAAGAGAAGTCGCCTTGTAGACAACACCAAAACCGCCTTGTCCAAGCTTGTTACTGGGAGAGAAATTGTCTGTGGCAGTTGCCACAACTTGTAGTTCAACGAATGGCAATTCGGCATTCGAATCAATGTCTTCGAACTTTTTTTTCCCAATAAAGTTTCTTGTTGAACTAGTGAAATCAAATAAGAACCTACTACGCTTCTGCTTCTCAATTGTTCCTAATCGGTTGTAATTAGATATTAGAAGTTGCTTGATACTACTCTGAGTAAATAAACCATGAAAAAGATTCATTTTTTTATTTATTATTTTTTACCTCTTCTCTTCTTTAGCAATTGATACACAAAAGTAGCGAAGAGAAGCACAACCACAACAGGAGACACGATAAGAATCACCAGAGTCCGCTTGTTGTGAAGAAATCCTCCATCTTTTCTTGCATGTTCAGCTGCAACACATAAAACCATCATCATGAACAGATATATTTGAACCCCCCCCCAAAAAAAAAAAAAAAGAAGAAGAAGGAACTCATTGATTTAAGAAATGAGTTGACCTAGCTCCACTGCATCCACTCGTAGGTGAAAATAATCGCCACCACAACTAAAATATCGAATGTCCATCAAGTTGCCGAACCAAGCAATGCAACCACTGCCGCCACCAGTAAAATATGTAGGGGCATAGGCAGTGCAAGAGCAGTTCTTGAAGCACTCTTGCTTACACTCGTCGAGACTCAAATTCTTGTTGACTAGGGCCATGGATGTGTCTGGAAGCTTTAGGCCTACCAGCTTTAGGAACCCATCTCCCTTACCGCACCCAAGGCTTCTCTTCCTCACACACCCATCAGACCATTCCCTAAAGGACCAAGTGCATTTGAGACTTTGGTTGGAAACTTGGTAGGCACACGCACTCCACAGTGTTCTCCTCTGTGCGACAGCTCCCGTAAGCATTGCAATATCCGTAATACTCACACTCATTGTCAAATGTCGAATAGAATATGCTCCATCGACGTTCTTTCTCTATCCATGTCATCCGTTGCATCTCCCCGAAGTAATTCAGCATGTATGGTGAGAATAAAGAGTTGTACATGTAGTTAATTGAGTAAAGCTCCTCGCTATTGTCAACGAATTTGGTCCTGTAGAGGTATGTGTTCATTAGTGGCATACCATTAAACCTTTGGCCGTTCCAGGGGCCAGATCTCCAAATCGGAGTCGACCCTTTGTACAAGAACAGCTCGGTACACCGTCCACGTGAGTTGAACTTGA